>NW_028227269.1:71590000-71622500 GCF_978045245.1 Mus caroli | reverse complement strand
GAAATTCTCAGAAGGAAGGAAAGAAAGAAAGAAAACAATATTTAAGGTAGTGTTCAAATCTACAAGTCTGCCCTTCAAGGTAGGATTGAGGATTGGGGATAAAATTTTCATTGATACTTACAATATTATAGAAAATAAAACTTTGGAATACCATTTTTATTTGGCAATTACTTTTCAGACATAGATAACTGAGAGGATACCAGTTATAAAACTGCAAAAAGTAAATAAATTGAATGAGGTACTAAAAAAAAGAGGACCACAGAAGAAATGAGGAATGGCAGGCTTCCCTATGCACTGTCATGACCCTTCCAAAATGCTCCAAGCACTCCCAATTCAAAAGCCAGAATGGGGCTAGAGCAACAGCTCAGTCAGTAAAGTACCTGCAGTGAAGACGGGAGTTTGGGCTTCCAGCAGCCACTTAAAGGCTGGGTGTGGTGGCACACTACTATAATCCCACTACTGAGGAGACAGAGACAGAAGGATGCTTTGACACTACCTAGTAAAACTGCCTAGCTAACCTGTGAGCCCTAGATTCAGTGAGAGACCTCATCTCAAAACATAAGGTGGTGGGCAATTGAGGAAAACATCCAACATTGCCTCCCTCCCACCCTCCCACCCTCCCACCCTCCCTCCTCCCCTTTCTCTCTGTGTAATGTAAATTTTAAAATCTTAATGACAAAAAGTTCCACAGGTATAGCAGCCATTCCCAAAATCAATAAAACCTTAGGAAAAAACACTCTGAACTTCAAATCAAAAGAATATTTCATTTCTACTACATCTTGAGGTTAGAAGAAACCTCAACTACAGAAGTTGAAAATCGACATATTTTAACCAATTACAGATGTTTAGAAGGAAAGAATCATATGAAATATTACAAAGTATAAAGCCTCAAAAATTCCACATTACCAGGCATTAAAGACTAGATTTAATTAATAGCTCAGTTATTTAGAATAGATGTTAAATATCTTAATATTTCTAAAATATACATATTTAAGGCTGAAAAGATTGATCAATAGGTAGGAGCACTTGCTTAATACAAACATGAGGACCTGAGTTCAGACCCAAGTGAAAAGTTGGGCATAGGCACATAAGCATCTCTAACTCTAGTGCTGTGGGGAGCAGAGGTGAGAACTGACAAGGCTTGCTGGCTACCAACCACCTAGCTCCAGGGTCAATGCGATACCATCTCAAAGGAATTGAGCAGAGAATGACAGAAAAGGACACCCACTATCATCCTCTGATCTCCAAGCAAGCACAGGGATACATGTACCCACACCCCCACATGCATACAATATACATACATACACCATACTAAACATATACATATATACATACACTCACACAAAAATAAAAAAATATTTCTTATAGTGTTTTTATATATTAAACAGATATTACTTGTTTCTAATCAATTGTACATTTCTACTTTTAAAAAATCTGCTTTATTCATTTCCCATGCAGAGCAACATGCCCAAGTTTTGGTGTGACTACTGCAATGCCATCTTAGTCAGGGTTCTATTGCTCTGAAGAGACACCTTGACCAAGGCAGGTTTTATAAAAGAAAGCATTTCATTGGGGGCTTGATTACAATTTCAGAGTTTAGTTCATTATCATCACGGTGGCACACAAGCAGAAATGGTACTGGAGAAATAGCTGAGAGCTATATACTGATCTGCTAGCCAAGAGAGAGATGCTAGGCTTGGCTTGGGCTTTTGAAACCTCAAAGAAAGTCCATCCCACACTTCCTCCAACATGGCCACACCTCCCAATCCTTTCAAATATTGCTACTCTCTGGTGACCAAGCATTTGTATCTATGAGCCTATGAGGGACATTCTTACTCAAGCCACCACAAATACATACCTTACCCATGATTGTCTATCTATGAGAAAGACACATTACTACAGTAGTAGGAAACACTAAGAGAATGTGAAAGACTACGACCAGAAATAGATGGAGGAACAGGCCAAGAGCCTGGTTGGCAAAACAGCAAATGAATTTCAATAACTAAAGATACCTCCAGCTCCATCTCTGCTCCTCTCTCTGCAGGGACCATGATCCTGCTTCCTCCCAGTCTCTGGTTCTTCTTACCCTGGTATGGTACCACACCCCACATGACAGACCGTCCCATGATGCCAATGATAGACCCTCCTGGGATGATGCCCAAGGGACTGGCTCCTGGAATAGGGCCAACCACATGCCCACGATACCCAGATCTCCAATTATGAGACCTCCCATTAGTGCTATGACAGTGCCCACTGGGACTGGCATGACCCAGCTAGACATATATAGAGCAGATGGGTTCCTTATTAGTTTTGTATTACTTGTTCTGCTTCATCAGGAGATCCCAGTGCTGAGCCTGATTGTGTTTTAGCTTCATGATTAAAAAAAGGATGTCCCCCTTCCTAGCAAGAGAATAGTTTTGAAAGAGAAAAGTTGGATAAAAAGGTGAAGTTGTCACTTGCATTATAAAATGTGAAAGAAAACTGTCAGGTGTTTTAGTTTTTAAAAATCGGCTTTAAAGTCAAAATAACTGAAACTATTGTTATGGGGTAGCTGAATGTTCAAATGTGTGCTAGGATAAATAGAACCCTAGGTCCAATTTCCTGTACACATACACACACACACACACACACACACACACACACACACACACACTTACTTCAGAAAGGGGTAGAAAAACAAACTTCTTTTTCTAAATGTATTTCTTCATGTTTTGCCTGCATGTGTGTATGTGCACCGCATGCATGCCTAATTCTCATGGAGGTCAGAAGAAGGTGTTCCATCTCCTGGAAATGGAGTTGTGGACAGTTGTGAGCCACCATGTGGGTACTGGAAACTGAACCCAGGTCCACTGCATGCTCTTGATCACTGGGGCTATGTTTCTAGTCCCAACAAGCTACACTTTAGAATTGCCATATACTGTTTTGTTTTATTTTGTTTTACCTATTTGCTTATTTACTTATTTATTTGGGGACTAGACACTGAAATGAGGGCCCTGAGTACATGTTCCGAACTACATACCCAGCCTTTCTCTTTCTGATTTTACCGAGAAAAGAATGCCATTAATGTTTAAACAACATAAAGCATACAGAGAAAAGCTTCAATTCATTCTGCTGATTTTGTTTAATAGGCACATCTTTTCCTACATATTTACAGTCAACAGACATGGGAACTAGACATACAAGAAGAATCTAAGAAAGTTGATAATTGCTAGCTGTAGTTCTCTGGCAGAACCACCAGGTCAGCAGTATGTGGGCAATTGCTTGCCTGCAACATTCCTGGAAATCCTTTCAAACAAAATCTTGTATTTTACAGAACACTTGAAAAATTACTGAAAAGGTGTAAATGTCAATTATTATGTACACTTTCAAAGACATATTTAAGGTTTCCCTGTCTTTACTAAAGGCCACGGTGAGACCCTTTGAATGACTTTCTACTGTCACACTTTATTTTCTCTCATAAAGAATATTTAACTAAGGCCAGGAATGTGCCCACATCTATAAACTTGGAGAGAACTTGAGAGGCTGAGGCAGTAGAATCACCGTAAATTTGAACCAACCTGAGCTACATAAAGATCTCTAGGAAAGCCTGGGGCTACCCAGTAAGTTCTATATTAAGCTAGTTTATAGAGCAAACCCTACCATCAAACCTTCTAACTGTTAGGCAGGTCCACAGCCCTGACTAACCGCTTTCTGGTGGCACAGCCCCTACTCTCTTTTGGCTTCCTTAGTGCATGCAGCCTCTGCCTCTCCTGCTTCCAGCTCCAGTCAAGCCAGGCCCTTACCCAACAAGAACCAAAGAGAAAATACCTGTTTATGTCAGTTATGCTGAAAGCAAAATCAAAACACAGCAACAAA
Source organism: Mus caroli (assembly GCF_978045245.1). Classification (NCBI taxonomy): domain Eukaryota; kingdom Metazoa; phylum Chordata; class Mammalia; order Rodentia; family Muridae; genus Mus; species Mus caroli. The sequence continues at coordinate 71,618,645 of NW_028227269.1, read as the reverse complement.
AGAAAGACTATGTAAACTTTATCAAACGTTTAGGAATGTGTGCAGTAGGGACTAGAGACACGGTTCAGCAGTAAGAGCACACCGGCTCTGTTCTTACAGCAGCCTGGACGTTCAGTTCCCAATATGCACATCAAATATCTCCAAACACCTCTATGTACAGCTCCAGGGAATCTGCAGCCACCTACATACATTGAGTTTTCCTTGTTTGTTTGTTTGTTTGTTTGTAGTATTTGCACTGGAGCCAGGCATGGTGCATGCTTTTAGGGCCAGCAGGCAGAGGCAGATGGATCTCTGAGTTTGAGGCCAGCCTGGTTTACAGACGAAGTTCCAGGACAGCCAGGGCAGAAACACTCTTATCTTGTAAAGCAAATTTAAAAAAAAAAAAATGTATTTATGCAACAGAGGATATTACTCAGAAGTAAAGTGACAATCTATAAAATGGGAAGGACAAAGATGAAGGCCTGCTATCTAGAGCACATGAAGAAATCTTATAGCTCAGGAACAAAAAGATAGTAAAATCAGCAAAGACTGAAAAGGCAGATCTCCAAAAAGAATGGACAAATCACCAAAGGTACATGAAGGATGCCACGATCAGTCAGTAGAGAAAAAGTAAATTTAACTGTGACTTCATTCGATATGTACAAGGGTGACTATAGTTTTTTAAATGGCCCCAACCCCTCAAACATTACTAGTGAGAATGTAAACTAGTTCACCTGTTATGGAAAACAAGTTGGTGGTTCATCGAGAAGTGGAATAGGATTTATTTTGTGACCAAGCAATTCTACTCCTAAGCATAAACCCCAAACAGGTGCTCAAACAAATGCATGTGCAGGCACGCTCACAACAACCGAACGGAAGACAGAACCCACATGCCTACTAACAGATGAATAGAACAAATCACAGTATGTAAACACAATTGAATCATTCGACCAGAAAAACAACCTTGGAAAACACATGCCAAGTGAGAGGAGTAAAACACAAAAGGCCACAGATTACATAATCCTGTTTTGTGCAAGCTACAGACCAGGCAAGGAAACAGACGGCTCCTAGGAGTGAGGCTGAGAACAGGCGCTGCATTTCCTTCCTGGAATCAGAGTGACACCTGCACAGCACTACAAATGTACAAACCGCACCAAAGTCTCCATTTTAAAATGGTCAGTTTTATGCAATTAACTTAGATTTATCCATTTGGTGTGGGAGGTTTTTTTTTTTTTTTTTAGGATATTGCTTTTTTTTTTTTTTATTACGTATTTTCCTCAATTACATTTCCAATGCTATCCCAAAAGTCCCCCATACCCCCCCCCACTTCCCTACCCACCCATTCCCATTCTTTTGGCCCTGGCATTCCCCTGTATTGGGGCATATAAAGTTTGCAAATCCAATGGGCCTCTCTTTCCAGTGATGGCCGACTAGGCCATCTTTTGATACAAATGCAGCTAGAGACAAGAGCTCCGGGGTACTGGTTAGTTCATCATGTTGTTCCAACTATAGGGTTACAGATCCCTTTAGCTCCTTGGGTACTTTCTCTAGCTTCTCCATTGGGAGCCCTGTGATCCATCCAATAGCTGACTGTGAGCATCCAGCTGTGTTTGTTTGGCCCCGGCATAGTTTCACAAGAGAGAGCTATATCTGGGTCCTTTCAGCAAAATCTTGCTAGTGTATGCAATGGTGTCAGCGTTTGGAAGCTGATTATGGGATGGATCCCTGGATATGGCAGTCTCTAGATGGTCCATCCTTTCATCACAGCTCCAAACTTTGTCTCTGTAATTCCTTCCATGGGTGTTTTGTTCCCACTTGTAAGAAGGGGCACAGTGTCCACACTTTGGTCTTCATTCTTCTTGAGTTTCATGCGTTTAGCAAATTGTATCTTATATCTTGGGTATCCTAAGTTTTGGGCTAATATCCACTATCAGTGAATACATATTGTGTGAGTTCCTTTGTGATTGTGTTACCTCACTCAAGATGATGCCCTCCAGGTCCATCCATTTGGCTAGGAATTTCATAAATTCATTCTTTTTAATAGCTGAGTAGTACTCCATTGTGTAAATGTACCATATTTTCTGTATCCATTATCCAATATATATAAAGAACTCAAGAAGGTGGACTCCAGAAAGTCAAATAACCCCATTAAAAAATGGGGCTCAGAACTGAACAAAGAATTCTCACCTGAGGAATACCGAATGGCAGAGAAGCACCTGAAAAAATGTTCAACATCCTTAATCATCAGGGAAATGCAAATCAAAACAACCCTGAGATTCCACCTCACACCAGTCAGAATGGCTAAGATCAAAAATTCAGGTGACAGCAGATGCTGGCGAGGATGTGGAGAAAGAGGAACACTCCTCCATTGTTGGTGGGATTGCAAGCTTGTACAACCACTCTGGAAATCAGTCTGGTGGTTCCTCAGAAAATTGGACATAGTACTACCAGAGGATCCAGCAATACCTCTCCTGGGCATATATCCAGAAGATGTCCCAACCGGTAAGAAGGACACATGCTCCACTATGTTCATAGCAGCCCTATTTATAATAGCCAGAAGCTGGAAAGAACCCAGATGCCCCTCAACAGAGGAATGGATACAGAAATTATGGTGGGAGTTTTTAAAGACAGTCTCTCACTCTCTAACCTAGGCTGGTCTTGAATTCATAATGTAGCCCAGGCTGGCCTCATGGCCGTCCTCATGCCTCAGCCTCCCACCCGATTCCTGAGATTATTAGACATGAGTTACCATTCTCAGCTCTGTCTTTTAGTTTCATTTTTAAAAATTTACAGAGGTGGAGGCATGTGCTTACAGTCTCACCTGCTTTTGGAGGCTGGTACAGGAAAACCTTTTGAGCTCAGGAGTTTGAGTCTAGGGTTAGGAACATAGTGAGATCCCTGTAAAAAGACAGGAAGAAGGAAGGGGGCTGGGAGGGAGGCAGGGGGAGGGGAAGCTCAGGGAGGAGTAGAGTACAGGTAAAGCTCCGGAAGGGGCTGGGGAGAGCTGTGGGTAGCAGAAGCAGGAGGTTGTGAGACAGGCTCTGACTCCACATCTGCTTGCAGCAGGGGTATCTTCTAGTTGTTTCCCCAGCACTCAGGCAACCTTTCCTCCAGCGTTATCATCCAAGTCTAAGTTCTCCATAGCTTACAGGGTCACAAACCAGCAGATACGTACATGATATGCTCACAGTGAATGTGAACCATCACAACTAATCAATGAGTCAGGCAGACCCAGAATCCAAAGGCACTCTAGGAACAAGCGTCACAAATATAAAAGTACCAAGAAGAAACAGACCAAACTGAGCTGGGTCTTGAGAAATTAAAGACAAAACACTGGCATTTCAAAATACAAAGTACAGAGAACTAAAATAAGAAACATTATACTCAAAATTTAGAAATATAACAATAAAAAGAATATTTTGACAATAAACACATTTGCTGTAACATAGACCTACACTTTTTCCAATATTACTCTAAAAAGGCCAAGGAGACTGCTTTCAAAAAGATTGCAGACACAGCCTCAAATGTTCCCCCAAACCTCCCTTGGGTCAACATTGCTAAAAAATACAATATTTTATCTTTTAAAAAACTGATGAAAAATTTCCTTGTCTTTATAATGGTCCTAGTTGTTTTATTAGAAAACACCTACAAATAAGTATCAATTATTTATTTTTAGGTAAAATTGCCATTTCAGGAAGACAGATATGGATTCATTTAATATCAAAATACCATCACATGCCAAGAAACAAATATACTTTAGTTTTAAAAGCATAAAGAAAGCCTAGCAGGGTGGCTCATATCTCTAATCCCATCACTTGTAGGCTGAGACCGGAAGACTGAGTTCAACACCAACGTGGGCTACAAATGGTGAGCTCCAGGATTACTTGGGCTATATGGTGAGACTGTATTAACTTTTTTTTTAAAAAGACCCATACATATCTGAGAATTTGACACAGGAAAGAGAGAGCATAGCAATCAATGTATAAAGGAATACCACTTACTAAATGCTTGAGACACCACTGCCTTTCTAGATGAGGGGAAATCACTATCTTCCTCAATACAAAAAGTTAATTTCACTGGACAGTGATGGCACACACTACCAATACTTAGGAGGCAGGGGCAGGCGGATTTCTGAGTTCGAGGCCAGCCTGGTCTACAAAGTGAGTTCCAGGACAGCCAGGGATACACAGAGAAACCCTGTCTCGAAAAAAACCAATAAATAAATAAATAAATAAATAAATAAATAAATAAATAAATTTCATGTGAAACAAAAACAAAAAATAAAAGTTTAAGTTTTAATGAAATTATTGGAGGACATAATTATGACTTTGGGGCAAGAAATTCCTAATGGTAACTTCAAAACTTTAAATTATGTTTAAAAAAAAAAAGACTAGTAAATTTCATTTTATTCAAATTTAACTTCTATGCAAAACTATGCAATACTACTGAAAGCGCTGCCACAGTACGTAAATTATTCAGACTATATATGGGTTCTACAAATCAATCATAAAATGCTATAGAAAATGCTTAGACAAACCATCCAAAAATGTTTGTCTCTTAGAGAAGGATCCCTTTACCCAGAAGAGCTTATTAAGGAGTCTTCTCTTTTTCCACAGGAAATCTTTCCAAAAGGGAACAGCCTATAGCCTCGATGCTGCAGTTCATTTCTTGGCCATTACTGGCATCGTCCCACTCTAAAGTCCCCTCATCCTCTGCCAACAGCTGCTGGCACGGCAACTTGCTATTATGTTTACCCAAACCCTTATCTCTAAAAGCCCTCAATGCCTGGTTCTACACATTCTGCAGGCTGCAGCTGCTATACTTGTACATTTAGTGCAGTAATGGGTTTGGGAACACCAAGAGACATTCCAGAGGCTCCTCTGAGTGCCAGACAAATTCTTCCCTGAACCCCTCATGATAATGAGTCAATTGCCCTTGCTTGGATGGTAACTCTTTTGTTTCCCCCATAATCTTCTGGCATAAGTTGCTCCAAGTGACCAAACAACAGGGACATCTTAAAGAAGCCCTCATTTGTGTCTGTTCTCTAATGGGACATTTCCCCTTATGAAAACAAGACCTCTAAATTCACATAGCCTAAAGTTACATGAATGAGAACTTTGAAGGTGTCAAGTGAGAGTACTCCTACTCTAATCCCTGTGTTCAAGGACCCATGCATCCTATCAGTTGAGGACATCAAATACCCTTCTATATAATAGCCATGTGTCCAAGCTATATAATTAGGATCCTGGAAGATGCTGTCAATTCCTGCAGACAACTACCTCCAATCAGACATCTCAAGTTTTGAGACAAACTTGCTGCATTACTCCAGATGTCTTCAAACTCACCATCTGCTTCTGCCCCTTGGGTGCTAGATTACAGGTGTGTGCCACCATGCCTAGTTTTCAGCTGCATCTTTATGAGACCACAAATGTAACTTCTCTATCAATCAGAGGATTGCAGATAAAGCAGAACTGAATTGGACCAAGAGATTTATGAATTGAGGCTCAGTGTCTTAATCTTTTCCTATAAGTAGGACTCTTGACAAGAATCAGTATAATAGTATTAATCAAGATCCCACTGTAAATCCTCAGAAAGTAGTATTGGCAGCAGACAATCAAATCTATACCCAACAAATATATAAACTCTGTAACAAATGTGTAAACTCCGTAAATAAATGTGCTGCACTTTACAGAGCAAAGGAAGGCATAGTTTTATGTTTTCATTTGACTTACCTACTGAGGCCAACAGGAGACTTCTACCAATTACTATGCATGTCTACCCTAACTACACATCTAGGAAGCAATTAAGTGACCACCAGGTAAGAACAGAGACCTACTATGAGCTAGACTTGAGCCAGAACTCTATTATACTTATCTGACTCTTCTACAGCTCCTGTCCTAGCAAGGAAGAAAGAGTAGAAACTTGAATCCAGAAATTTTAATGTCAATTCATCTTCTATTCACAACTATTCATAGGTTTGCACCCCATATTCACCTAAGTCTATGTGGGCATAGTAAAAGTGAATACTAACTATCAAAACCAGCACACTACTGCCAGGTTAGGTTCATGCTATGATTTTAATGGTTTAAATCTTGAATATCCTCCAGAGGCCTATGTTTGTCCTCAGAGCATAGTGCTACTGAAAAAGCATGGAGATGGAGCCTAATGAAAGAAATTTAGAGAAAGGGCTCTGTCTTCATGCCTGCATGGCAAAGACTTTACCCACTGAGCCATCTCCCAATAACTCTCTCTGCTTCTTGGCTACTATGAATAAAAAGTTCCCCTCTACTTCATGCTCCAACCATAATGTATAGATAGCATGGTGGCACACCTTTAATCTCAGCACTCACAAAGTACAGGCAGGTAGAGTTCTCGGAGTTCTTGGTCATCCTGGTCTATGTAGCAAGTTCAGAGTAGCCAACGATACAGTGAGAACCTGTCTCAAAAGCCAGGCAATGGTGTCATCCACCTTTAATCCCAGGAGGCAAAGGCAGGCAGATATCCAAGTTCAAGGCCAGCCTGGTCTAGTGAGTTCCAGGGCAGCCAGAGAGAAACCCTATCTAGAAAAGTCAAATCAAATAAAAATTCTATATAAAAAGTAAAGAGCTGGAGGCGATGAGACTTGTAATTCCAGTACTCAGGAGGAAACAGGAGACAAGAATTCAGGGCCAGCCTCACCTATATGGCAAATTCAAGGCCAACCTGGACTACCTGAGAGCCTGTCTTGAATAAATAAATGGATAAAAATAGCATTTGAAAATGTAAAAGGTCTTAACGTATGCAAAAGCACATAACATCAAATCAACTGCCTGTAGTGGGGTTCGTGTGAATGCTTCAAAATAAAAAAGTGGGAAAATCATCTCCAAGTGATATGCCTACATTCTTAAACAAAAGGTTGTATGTAAACAAAATGGGATTATAAACAGAGAGAAACACACACATAACTAGAGAGCTAATTTCCTAAAGCTACTTTCCTCAACTACTAACTGTGGGGGATGGGAACAGTGTGTTAGCAATAAAATTCAGGGCCTCACACATACGAGGCAAGCATTCAACCCCTGAGCCATACCCACAGTCTTAGTTTCTTAACACTACGCTTAACAAAACAGCTCCTAAACTGTTTTGAATATGGTATGCTTTCTTTCTGTCACAACCACTCTAATATCTACTGAATATGTTTATACATATGTGATAATGATCAAAGGTCCCTCTCTCCCTCCCCACCCCCACCACATTTACCTTGGTTATGAAACACTCCTACTCTCCTCCCTCAACAGCCCTGTGTATCTACCTTGTGATGTCCCCACTCCCCACTGTTACCATCATCATTTTTTGGCAACTCAAACATCCTCATTAATGACCCAGCCATGATCTTAACACTCCTTTCCTTGCCTTCTTGATATCAAGCATTCTGGACCATTCCCCTCACCTACAGCTTCACAACCTGTGTATACACCTTCAACCCTCACTCTTGACATCAGTAGCTGTCTACCCTGAGATCTATGATTCTAAGATTCTGCTCTGAAGACCTCTTCCTCTTTCTCAGATGAGTTGCACTAAGTATGACCTGCTAGTTCTGTTCTATCAGGGAAGTTCCTATAGGTCTCAAAGTTTCAGCCCCTTCACCTGGAAGAGATGTATAAGTACTCATGAATCAGAGCTATTAGAAAAAATAAATGAGGTTAAAAGAGGTGGTTCAGTGGTTAAAAGCATGTACCTTTTGACAAACCCCTATTTCCAAAAATATTTACATTATGATTCATAACAGTAACCAAGTTATAGCTATGAATTAGCAACATGAAGACCTGAGAGTGCAGCTGTTTTGCTTTTTTTCCCCTCAGATCCTCTCACTTATATTATGGCTTCTAGTTCAGTGTTGGCTCCCTGAGAGTGGGTCTCTGATTCTTGTACCTCCTCTTGGGCTCTTTTCCTCACTCGCCTTGTCCAACTCTGATGTGTTAGTTCTTGTTTCATCTTACTGTATTTTATTATGTTATATTTTATTTCATTATTACTCCTTACAAGCCTGTTTGTTTTCTAATGAGAAACAGAAAGGGAGTGGATCCAGATGGGAGGGGAGGTGGGGAGGAACTCGGGGGGAGGACTGTAATCAGGATATATTATGTGAGAGAAGAATCTACTTCAATAAAAGGAGGAAAGTGGCAGAAAGTAATAATACTACTAATAAAAATAAATCTTTTAAAAAAAATACTAAAAGAGACAATGAACATAGAGCCTTCTCCACTGTACCTGTGACACTCTAAACATTTCTATAGAAATAGTAGTTTTAAAAAAAACTTCCTAGAATGTTCTAATTCCCCTCTTACCACAACTCCATTTAAAAAGATTTGTTACTTCAAAAAGTTACCAAAGCCCTGTGCAGGTATATCTTGAAAACTACTGCAATTTTCCTTTGTCTTTCAGTAGGTTCACACCATTTATAAAGACCAAGACAAAATGATAATGGGTTAAGCAAAGCTTTTCAGTCAACCAAAGAGGAGGCTGAGGTGATGCTTTCGGGCAAAGCACCCAGGTGTGAGGACCTAAATTCAGGTCATCCCCTCATAAATATCACTTGGGCATGGAAGTGCTACTCTTGCAGTCCCAGTGGCTGGGAGGCAGAGACAGGACCCCTAGAGTAAGCTAGCTAGCTGCAGTAGTTGAGTCAGAAAGTTCTGGGTTCAACTGAGACCTTGCCTCAAATTGAGAAAGACATCAACCTCTAACATCCATGTACAGTATATAATAGCACAAACATCTGTGTCCCTAGTCATATAAACACACACACATACTCACATACACACACACACACACACACACACAGAGTATTAAACACTTGAGTTCCTGCCTTCAAGATAACTAGGAAGATCTAAAGGGTCACAGATGAAATTACTGCTTGGGTTTTATTACTTCCCCAATCATCCTCATTGTTTTAGATATCCTAAATCTCTTAAAATTGAGCCCCATGATGGGCTGAATTCTCCCTACAAAGAGTCTATAGGAATCAACTGTGTGTTGTGGAGGGACGCACTGGGCCAGACTGAGAACACATGTCAGACTACACTTTGTGGAGGAATGATTTGCAGCTTCCAGAAACTCATAAAGCTGAAGTTACAAATCCACAATGCACGGGGTTACTTGTAAATATAACCGTGACATGCTCTTTACTCACCTTCCAGAATGGAGTGCAGGTTATATTGCATTTCCAACCTACAAGTGCACTGTTAACACCTCCAGAAGCATATGGAAACCATCGTCCTGATCTGCTCCTACAGTTGAAATGTTCATGTAAAAGAAACAATGCTCTGAGCACAAGCTTACACATTAAAACGGAAACTCTGGAACTTGATTTACTTAGGAACAGTTTTTACTACTGAACATATTTCCTTCATGTTATTTGAAAACATCTCTTTCTTATTACTTTTTAACTTTTTCAAGGTGAGAGAAGTTCAAACAGGGTTCCTCATACCATGCCACAGACTGGCCCAAAACTCACTATGTAGCCCAGGCTTGCCCTAAAGTTTTTATACAGCAATCCTCCTGTCTCAGTCTCAGGAGTACTAAGACTCCAGTCACTCGCCAAACTCCTACTTCTCTTGTTTGGTTTTGGCTGTTCATCCTTGGTGGTGCTGAGCATGAACCTAGGCCCTTGCACGTCTTAGGCTACTCTACCAACTGAGCTACATCCTAGCCCTCCGATTTCTCAGAGAATATTTATTCTACCATTTTGTTTCAAGTTTTCAATGATATATAAAGTTTTAACAAATATCTACCCAAAACAAAGCAAAACAAAACAAAAATTAGAACATTAAGTCCATTTATAAAATTATTTTTAAGTTTTAGCTTTGCTTTTATGTGTCAGGATTATATGTGTATGTGTGTGTGTGTGTATATATATATATGTGTGTATATATGTATATATACACACACACACACATCCAAATTGTAGAGACAGATTATAAGGATTGTAAACTTAGTGAAGGTTATCTCCAATCTCTGCTTATATCATATTAAAAATTAAAAGTTTAAAACTAAACAGCATAACTGGGCGTGGTGGTAGTTACGCCTTTAATCCCAGCACTCAGGAGGCAGAGGCAGGCAGATTTCTGAGTTCCAGGCCAGCCTGGTCTACAAAGTGAGCTCCAGGACAGCCAGAGCTACACAGAGAAACCCTGTCTCCAAAAAAAAAAAAAAAACTAAACAGCATGCAGCATCTCAGATCTGCAAGACATCTAGCATTTTTATGTTCAGAGCAATCATAAATAGCCACCATGAGCAATAAAATTCTGATTATATCTATTTTCCAATGATCATTTTTAGATAATCATGTAATTTTTTTATTGTTTAAACATTTTCTTGTGTTTAGCTTTCTCGTCATTCTCTTCTCCAGCACTGGAGGTTATCAGCCTATTTGATTACACTCCCAAACACTGGTTAAGTCTTTCTGAGTCAGCACTGCCAATCCTTTAGCCATCCTTCAATTCTCTCTGATCTACATGACCAGACCTCTATCATTTATACTTTCTTTCTCTAACTATAGTTCATTCCTCATTACACTTCTTTTTATAACCAGCTTGGAAATCATTTCACTGACCACTGCTGCTAAATAATTTGCTTACTGATCTACCTATATATCATCTGCCCTATTCCAGAAAGACTTTTACTAAATCTTCACATTTTCATTCTTCAAATAACCATCAAAATTCCAAGTGTGATCAGAGAATGGCCGTCATACCAGTAAATCCAGCATTTGGGAATCTGAGGCAGGAGAACTGCCAAGAGTCTGAGGCAAGCCTGGGCGACATAAGACATTGTTTTTTCAAAAAAGAAAAAAGAAAAAAAGAAAGAAAGAAAGAAACAAACAAACAAAAACCAAATGTGATGACTCATGTTACTACTCTTACCTCTGAATTTGTCTCCAATCTTCCTTACTTTCATCAAAGCTCTAAGGCTTTGGCTAATGTTCTCCTCACAGTCAGTAATTAAACATAAAACAAGTGACCAGGAGTCTGGGTTCCAAACAAAACAGCCCATTAACTTCTAAACTCTTCTGATAAACTTTATCTATTTAATAGCCTACCAGACAGCTAGTGGATAGAGTTGAGTCAAAGACAACTAGCTCTACTACCTGACCAGCTAATAGCAAAGGCTTGCTTAGCAAGGCCCATGTTACTGCAGACATAAATATAGAGTTGTAAACAAGGGAACGCTCTCAAGACTAACGGATGCTCTAGACAAGGACACTGACAACAACACTATACAACTTAAGTGTTTGATTTTGTTCTCTATTTTGACCTTGAAAATTATTGCTATAAATAATATGTATAGACTATTTTTAATATATTTATACACTAGTTCCACATGCACAACATGACACTAACAACTATCATGTTACACTAAAAGAGAATAAGTTGGTTCTTACTCATAAATCAGGTAAGTCTTAAAAGATAGTACAGTGTATAACCAGCAAAATAACCATTTTCCATGCCAAACAACAAGTTGAGAATTCTAACTCACCAACACCTGCATTAGCTATAAACCCAAACAGGCGACAATTGTCACTGGAAGATAAGCCGTGTGGCTGCACCTCTCAGAGCTTACGTTTTCACGCAGCAAAGCAGCTTCTTAGGTAGCCATTTCTAAAGCACTTCTTTGTTTTGACAATAAGCAATTCGATCATTTTTTTCTATCACTGCGCCTCTGAAAGGTATGTTAAAATGTTATGCTCTACCGGATGGATTAATATGAACTTATAAAACTATGCTTATACTAATACTGCTTCCTGGTCATTGTGTTTCTAAATTACAGATAATGACAGGTTTTAGAAAAATTACTGCTGAATTACAACTCACCATAAATTCTGAGTTTTCACTACTTGACATTAATGAAATCACAAGGTACAACCGACACATTAGTAAGTGGAGAGCTTGCCAAGTAACACTGAAGTTAGATGCATTAATTAAGGTCTCTAAAGCACTTCTTTGTTTTGACAATAAGCAATTCGATCATTTTTTTCTATCACTGCGCCTCTGAAAGGTATGTTAAAATGTTATGCTCTACCGGATGGATTAATATGAACTTATAAAACCCAAAAACCTTAAGTTCCTAAGAAGTTGGAAAATAAACTCATTCATCATTTTAAATGACATAGGTTGTAACTACCGACATGTTGTAATGGCCGTTCCATCCATAAATTAAATTAAAAACAAGTGATAAACAAGCAAGTGTGCTTGTTTGAATGTTGTGGGGAACACCAACAAGAACTGCACTGCCTAACTCCTTAGATATAAATTTCTTAACTTCATTAATTTCATTTAAATGGGAGAAGGGGGAACCATTCTGAATTCCTAACATTCTAATATCAAAACTCCTAAAAGGAAAAAAAATCTGTAATCTGATCCATTAAAATAAATTGCCAACTATATGATTTATGAAGTGCCTTTGGGCTGTATGACATCTATACATAGTAATAAGCCACCTCTATACAGCAGTTGATAAATTCAATTTTAAAATGTGCTGCAAGAAAAAATGTTGAGTTTTCTTTTCTTGGATCTTTTGGGTATCAAATCCCCTCATCCCCTGCTTATACTGGGGACTGAACTCAAGGTCTCATCCAAGCTGGGTATGGACTCTACCACCAGGCTTCCCCCGCAGTCCTCTGTGTTTTCTTCTTTAACTTTATATGTATATGATCTTGTACAGCTCAGAAAACCTTTCCATCCAAGTGGTAGTCTCAATTTAATTTTGGTGAGGCACAGTTATTTAAAATACATTTTAAAAACATACCATAATATATAGAACCCTTTTACCATACAGTACTTGAAAACACTTTCAATCACTGTCTTGTTGATTCACTTGAAGCTATCTAAAATCCAATAGGCACGATTGAAAAAAGCACTTTTCAAAAATCATGAAAATGAGACTTGCTAAGAGGTATAACACAAATGTGTGTGTATGTGTGCATATCCATGTATATGTGTGTGTGCATATGTGTGCATGTGTGTGTTTTACTGGTGATTATACCTCATGTGCACCAGGCAAGCATTCCACAGAGCTATATATAGCCTCAATCCTTGTTTATTAACCTTTTAAAAATAATTATTTTAAATCTTTATTAATTTATTTGTATGTGTGTAATGTTGAATGTAGGCATATGTACAGAGCATGGCATGGCATGGCACAGTGGAAGCCTAAGAACAATTTCCTCAAGTTGGTCCTCTGCTTCCATCATGAGGCTTCTGAGATCAAACTCAGAATTATCAAGTTTGGAGGCAAGAGCCCTTACCCACTGAGCAATCCCGCCAGCCCTCAGCTTTTACTTTCTGGTTTGAGTCAGGATTTAACCAAGCTGCCCAGATAGCATTGAAATTACTCTGTATCCCAGGGCAAGCAATGACCTTGTCATTCTCCTGCCTCACAGCTTTGCAAGGAGCTAAGATGACAGGCCTACACCTCCAGACCCAGCTAAATACAGAATTTCTAAACATTGGTCTTCCAAACTTCAAGTTACTGACTTAAATTACAGCAATAATCTGCTTTGTAACACAAAAGCAGATGATTACTATAACAGGAAAGGAAAAAATACTCAAAGACAAATAAAATCAAGAAAATACTGGAAAGAAAAGAAAAGACTGGAAAGGGAAAAATATAAATACATGGTTTAAAAAAACACACACAATTTATGAGGTCAGGCATGGTGGTTTCTTTAATCCCAACACTCAGGAAGAAGCTGGTGGATTCTGTGAGTCTGAGGCTAGCCTGGTCTACATAGAATTCCAGACCAGCCTGGCCAATAGAATGAGACTCTAATATGAATTCAAAGACTAGGTCATTTTATCTCAGTCAAGATATTATCTGATACAAAGAATTATTGCACAAAAGTAGGTTTAAAAATACACATAAAACTATTTATAAAACAAGGATTAGGGGCTGGTGAGATGGCTCAGTGGGTAAGAGCACCCAACTGCTCTTCCGAAGGTCCTGAGTTCAAATCCCAGCAACCACATGGTGACTCACAACCATCCTTAAAGAGATCTGACTCCCTCTTCTGGAGTGTCTGAAGACAGCTACAGTGTACTTACATATAATAAAAATAAAATAAATTTAAAAAAAAAAAAGGATTAAAAAAAAGGGGAAACAGCCATGAAATGTTTACTATGAGTGACATTCAATAACCAAAGAGTCCTGATTCCTAAGGCAAAGATCACTCTGTAATGATAACCCAGTCCACATGAGCAGTGTCCACTAAAGTTCATGAAAGGAAACTACAACTTTAGAAAGAAATCCACCCCAGGCTGGGCTCAGTGTTGGGGAGAGCACGTGCATAGTATGCACGAGGTTCAATTCCCAATGATAGAGAGGGAAAAACCAACAAAATAAAGTTTTGTTTCAACTATTTGACAATACCTAAATCCACTAAGTATAGAAATAAAACAAGCCATACTTACTATGATAGTTAACACTCTGCTAATAAAGGATTTGTGCCAGAGAAATGGATCAGCAATTAAAAGCACTTGATGCCCAGCTTGGTGACCTAAGCTCAAGAATTGCAGGTTGCACTCTGACCTTTACACACACATATGCACACACATCAAATTCATTCACTCACTCAATTCACAATTTATAAACCTGGAAAGGAGACACTCTAAAAGCAGGAGGCACTTGCTCTTCCTCAGTTCCTAAGGTGAGAGGCTTTATTAAGAAATCTGTTCCTCTTGTGTGTGTGTGTGTGTGTATGCTCGCGCGTGCGTGTAGCTGTGTCTGAGTGTGTCTGTGTCTATGCACCTGTGAGACTGAGTGTATCTGTGTGCGTGGCTATGTATATGTCTCTGTGTCTCTATGTGTCTGTCTGTGTATGTTTCTGTGTAAGCCTATCTCTGTGCATGTGCCTGTGCATGTGTGTTTGTGTGTGTGCATGTGTATGTGTTAGTGTTAGAAACCAAACCCAAGGCCTTGCACATACTGGCAAGTACTATTAGACTAAGCTATATCACCAGCACCCAAAAGTTCCTACTTTAAGTTTATTCTGAAATGTTTGGCTTTGATGGACCCAAAACTTGTATTTGATATTCTGATCTAAAGGTCAGTCAATTGACTGAGAGCCCAGAGTACAATCTGAAGAAGACTATTCCTAGAATCTGGTGTGTGGAAAACTTTTCTAACAGGGAATCTTCCCATTCTTAAAATATACTTAGTCTCATTGTCTAAATTAAGTAAGTAGATCATGAGGCACAATCTTTGCCCCGAAAAGTAACAACACATTATAACCATTTCCAAAAGAGTTACAGTTTAGCAAGAAAACTGTATAATAGAGCAAAAGAGTAGAGGGATAGTCCTCTCTTACAACCACCATGTGGAAATGTCTGGTTACTTTCCAACTGTTTCAGCTTCTTGGTATGAGACTGCTGAGTCTGCCATGATGAAAACCGATAATGAGCCTGGCCCTGGTAAGAGCACAGGAGGCTGAGTCACCAGTGTGGAATCCATTATCCTCTGAGACAGAACCTAGTCTGGTACAGGAGAGCACCATGTACTTTCTCCAGCCACGATTTTACTTCCCCTGCTGTCCAGCTGCCCAAAACCTAGATCCCACGGCCACTGAAACATGACCCTTCCCCAGAAATAAGAGATGGATCAGGTGCTTAACAACAAAGCCACTCCGTATAATTACCTCTCAAATGTTCCTTCAGTTTTACTACTCAGAAAATTACACAATTACAGGTTAAACATTCCACCTGTGTATTTGCTTCACCTTGGAACATGCTACTAAATTCAAAGGCTAAAAAATTAGAGATCTTAGTAAGTTAAAAGTAACAACATCAAGAAACCCTGTGTCGTGAAGGTGTCTCAGAGAAACAGCACAGTCATGAGTCCCTGCAGGGAGAGAAATGGAATAGTCTTTCCCAGAGCAATGTGGGAAGAGCTACACAAAGTCTGGCTTCCTACACTTTTACCGACAGGAAAAGCATCAATCTTTTATAGAGGACATACAGTAGCTAACTCTGATAGTCAGGACTCAAACCTGAAGAAAAGCAAAGGCAATATGCACCTTGATTCCATTTGTGCAGACTTCAGATTAATGTGGCCATATCACTTCATTAATGCCTATGTTTATTATACTCATTTACAATACACACATTGTTTAATCACATAAAAACTGTACACAAGCCGGGCGTGGTGGCGCATGCCTTTAGTCTCAGCACTCAGGAGGCAGAGGCAGGTGGATTTCTGAGTTCAAGGCCAGCCTGGTCTACAAAGTGAGTTCCAGGACAGCCAGGGCTACACAGAGAAACTCGGTCTCGGAAAAAAAAAAAAAAAAAAAAGACTGTACACAATTTGAATATTTCACACTTCAGTTTCTCTCACTTTATCTGCTCAAACTCATCTCAATTTTTATTTTATTTTTGTTTTAAAACAAAATCTGGCAACAAAGCTCAGGTTGGCCTCAAACTTGTAATTTTCTGGATTCAGCCTCTTAAGTGTTAGAATTACAAACATGCACCACTGTGCATGGCTGTCCAATTTTTATTACTTAAATATCTAACTAGAAGACTTACTTCCTTCAAAGTAACATTATAATCTCCAAAATAAAAAAGTACAGGATGATCTTTTGGGAAATAAAAATATTTTCTTTCTTTTAGAATGAATATAAAATTTAAGCTAAGGAAAGATGATTTTATCATTCAGTCACTGATTAGAAAAGTGTTATGCATAAAGCAGTGTTACTTAAAATTCTAATTTATTTAACTTGGGCCTGGTTATATAGCCAAGATTAAGGATACCTACAATAAATCATTTCATGTGGTAGAGAATGTAATGGAAAAGTCTCCCTTTTGAGGCAAATGATCTGATACTTTCTCATCAAAGCATTAATAATTTTCAAAATCCCAAAATGCAGAGTTGTGGAGCCCAGACCCAGTGGATACAGCTATAAAATGACCCCCAAAACCTAAGGCCCAGAGAACATTGCAGAAGATGGGGCAGAATGATTGTAAAACCAACGGCCCCTAGAGGCTTTGCAGGTGCGGCTGCTGTGTCACATGTGCATCAGTAGAAGGCAGAGAGGAGAGGGCTATGCCTGTGCTCAGTGTTCTGACCTGTGAACAACTGAATCATTAGTAGCCTAACAGACCCTGAAAAGAGCAAGCCTGAGAAGACTGGTACCAGGAGGCTGGACAGAAAGCTAACGAGACAACTAATTCAGGGTTCTGCACAGGCAGGGACAAGCTCCCAGGGCAGAAGAAGGCAGGGACTAGAAGAACCCCACTTGGAACTAAGGGCCTGGACAGGAGGGAGCCTGAGACAGATGACCCTGGTCTGGGGCCACTAGTGCAGGACTGGGTAAGGAATGATCCCAAGACAACCACCACACTGGTGCTATGGAGCCCAGACAGGGAGCTAGCCCAAGATGACCACCAGTCTAGCACAAAGCAAGTTTGGGGGCAGATCATGCCTGAGATGGCCCTACCCTGTGCCAAAATGTCCAAGCGGGTCATAGAACTCCTGAGACCTCTCCTGAGATAACCCTGGGCTCCTAAGAGGAGCAAGTAAGTGGTAGAGAGATGGAATTGAGAGAGAAACAGAAGGGTGTGTACACAGTGAAGAGAAACAGAACTGGAGGGTAATAAGGAACAGCCTGATGTGCCTAGACAGTGATGCACCCTGGGACCAAGGTGAGGTCCTGGTCTGTGCTTGGGAGCACGGGAAAGTCTGGGTCTGAGGCCATTCAGTAGCAGGGGTATGTTACTAGCAAAGGTCAGGCAGACATCCCTGGGCTAGGCTGCTGCCCAGAGACATGTTGATGCCTGAGGGCTGTGCAGAATTGGCCCTACCCATGACCTGGGTGGAAGAGCTGGTTCTGGAGGAATGAAAGCAGGAGAGCTGGCCCTACCCCTAGCCAGCTGGAGTACGGAAGAGTGGGACATGAATGTTGTAGGAGATGCAGGTGAGTGGGCCCTGAGGACACAAGTGTGGAAGAGTTGGCCCTGCCACTCAACTACTGAGTGATGGTGTGAATGAAGGAGAGATCACCTCCTCCTCACTTGCCCCTTATCACCTGCAGCAGGTAGGAGATCGGCCCTAGGGTCATGGGGACGGTAGAGCTGGCCCTGCCCCTCACCAGCTGCAGCACTCAGAAGATCAGGCCCTGAACCTTGCCTGGACAGCACAGTAGAGCTGGCTCTGGATGTGGGGTGAGCCAGCCCCTGAGGGAATGAACACAGGAGAGCTAGTCCTGCCTCTTGGCTGCTGGAGGTGGCTCAGATGAAGGAGAGATACTCTCCTCCCTTCCCTCATCCCTCAGCACCTATGGAGGGAGAACTGGCCTTGAGAGTCATGAGAATGGAAGAACTAGCAATGTCCCTCAACAGCTCCAACACTCTGGAGAGCAGGTCCTGCACCTCACCTTGGCAGAGAATAGAGCTAGCTGGGATTGTGGGCTTGCTGGTGAGCCAGCCACAGTGGTGTGGGTGAAAGAGAGCTGGCAGACTGACTAACTCAGATACCTCTGAGGCCCAGATCCAGGGCTTTGAATTGGCTCATCCCAACATCTACCACATTGATGAACTGCTAGAGTGCATGAAGAAGCCAGTCCTATAGATCCAAAACTACAGGAGCTCCATGACACAAGGCAACAACAGGATATCCCAGTGTGTGGAGAGCCATGCCGTGAGCAATCGCCATTATAAGATGGCGCTGGCGCTGGCTTCCGCTGTGCCTAACTAGTAAACAAGCCTTGTGCGCAAGTGCGAGAGTGAAGTCACTGCCCATCTCGGGGAGTAGTAATGAGGTGATGAGCGAGCAACAAATCAGGTGCTGACACGCCACACTGAGGGCTATATAAGCAGCACCATTTTCCGGGTTCTGGGTCTTCCCTCCTGAAGAAGCAATAAAGCTTGCTGCAGAAGAATCCGGTTGTCCGAGTGTGTTCTTGCCTGCGAGAACGATAGCTCGGGACACCAGTGAGGTGCCACTATTGATAGAATAACAGAAGCCAGAGTATTTGTAGACCAAATAACTGCAATAAACATATACAAGCAAAGAAGTGTAGACAAAAGGGTATACTGTGGGATACACTATGACACAACTAAAGTTTTCATGAGATTATTCCCCCCTGGGGGGAGGCTGCAAGGGTGGAGGGTGGGTACAATAGGAGGGAAGATGTGTGGGATCAGGGTGGCGGTGCTAAAGTCACAAGGAATCAATAAAAAGTTTTTTTCACAGATGCAAGCAGCACCAACAGAATATAACAGAATACAAGAGATAGAAGACCTGAGCGCTTGTTGGCGCCTTGCTCTCCTATTAGCTAAACTACAATCCATAGATG
The DNA here is from genome assembly GCF_978045245.1 of Mus caroli. Taxonomy (NCBI): domain Eukaryota; kingdom Metazoa; phylum Chordata; class Mammalia; order Rodentia; family Muridae; genus Mus; species Mus caroli. Next base: position 71,599,342 of record NW_028227269.1, on the reverse strand, counting down.
ACTCCAAGCAGCACTTATCACAACCATGACATCTCTGCCTGCCCTAGCAATAATACCCCAGGGAAAGACTATCTTTTTGTTCACCTCTGCAGCATCAAGTTCTAGCACAAGAAAGTGCTAAATGAAAGGACATTTGAAATTAGGCACCAGGATCAAGTGACAAGAAGCACAAGAAAATCAAGAAGCCAGGAAACTTTGTTGGCTTAGATTTTTCAAAACCTACTTTAGTAAGGGTTCTTAAACACTTTAACCTCCCTTTAGCCCACACCCACCAGAGGGAGTGGGAAGGAAAGGTTAATAGGGCAAAGGAGGATGTGGGTCTGTTTAGAAATAGTTCTTTGGGGTGAATCCAATCTTCATTATCAGGATATCAGCAGTTCAGTTCACATCATTAGTAGCTCAATCCACTTCCAAACACCATTCACGAATCAGCAAGGGCAGTTCGATCAAGTATCACCAGCACGTGGAAGATTGTTACCTCAAAAGTAAATGTTTACAAAGTGCTGTTGGCCTTCGTTATCCACAGCTTCTTCATCCACACACACAACCAACTTGGGATTCACCCAGAGGAAAAGACACATAAATCATCAACAACTATTATGCTACCCTATTCAGATTTGGCATGTCGGGGTCTGAAAACCAACTCCCTATAGGTACCAAGAGACAAGCATATTAACTAAAACCAAACTGTATTTTATCTCCTAAATTTTCAGATAAAATCTAGGTGTAAGTTGAGTGATAGTCTAGAAATTAAAATCCTGTCATGAAACACACAATTTACAGCTGCTGTTGAGTTTGAAAACTTAAAAACACTATATTAAAAATATTTTCAAACTGTAATATAAGCTAGATATGGTGATGCACACCTGTAATCCTTGAGCTCGGGACACCAGGATGGGAGGACTGGTATGAATTTAAGCCTAGCCTGAGCAATAAAACAAAAGCCTATCTTTAAAATAAAAACTCAGAATGTTGCATAATTTTACCAGATAACACATTTCAAGGTTACAGCACAACTGACCATTAACAAATGTCTACTGTTCTGTTTGTATATGTGTGTGCAAGCTTATATGATAAAGGAAAAATGCACTAACATATTAAAAATCTGGAATTATATTTCGTTTAAAAACTCATATTGGATGTAGTGGTTCATGTTTTAACCCCAGCACTAGAAATAAAAGCATGAGTTCTAGGCCAGCATAGTCTACACAGTGACTTTCAAGCCAGCCAGGACAACATAGTAACCCTGCCTCAAAAAATAAATTTGAAATAATTTTTCCTCCTTCTCTTCTCCCTCCTGCTCTGGTCCACTCACTCTGCCCGGCGCCCACCCAGGATGAGGAACTGAGGGGGGGGTGGGGGGTGACGTGGGAGGTGCAGGTCAACTACTGGAATATAAATAAATAAAATAATAAAGATAAATATATAATTTTTTTTAAAAACACTATAACCAGAAATTCCAAATTAATGAATTGGAATATCAGAGTAATGAATTCTTCATGACAAACACTAATGATTCAGTATTTAAGAATATTTTATTCCTGCCGGGTAGTGGTGGCACACGCCTTTAATCCTAGCACTTGGAATGCAGAGGAAGGCGGATTTCTGAGTTCAAAGCCAGCCTGGTCTACAGAGTGAGTTCCAGGAAAGCCAGGGCTACACAGACAACCCCTGTCACAAAACAAACAAACAAACAAACAAACAAAAGAATATTTTATTCTGAACTTCAACGAAGTATATCTGGAAGCACAGCACTGATTATTAATGGATAGCAGGGTAAAGAGAGGAAGGTTGTTCATGCTGTATGGTTGGGCTAAAACATCACCCTGAATCCTATTATTATTAATTGTGTGCATGTCAATCAAAATAAAATTAAATGAAATAGACAAAAAAAGTTTGTGCTGGCTTAAATAACTTTATAAATTGTTATAGCTTGGAATAATCTCAAAAACACTGAAAAATAACAAAATAAGACTAAGAGACTGAGAGCTAAAAACCTAAGTCAGTAACACAGTGCTAGTCTAATATGCATGTGGCAATGGATCCCATCCTAACCCAGCAGGGGGTGGGGGAGAGAGGGAGAGAAGGAATGAATAATGGAGGGGAGAGGAAAAGGAAAAAGGGGGAGGAGAAGGGAGCGGGCAAAGAGAGGGGAAGGGGAGACAACTTGAATTAGATGACATTGACAAATAAGTATGTAAATCCACAACTTAGACACTAACACTTCCACATGTAGCAATTAACTTCTTAATCCTCTATTCAAACAGGAAATTTCTAGCTGCTTGGAATCCTGTGTTGTTTCTCAACAATTTCTGCACTAGTGAAAAACTATACCAATTTCTTAAGACTGTCAAGGCAAATAGCCTAATATCTCTTAGTAAAATCTGAAAGATTTTCACTTGGTAACTCAGAGCTGATGACATCTTAAAACTGAGTTCTGATCCAGGCTAAATAGTTACATTTAGTTTTAAAGAAACAAACCTTGGCCCAGAGCTGATGCTGTGCCACAGCTCTCCATACCCAAATACCGCCAGGAGAAAGCTGGTCTCCCAGGAGTGCAGGCACACAGGATTGCAGGAGGGACAAGCCACAGTCAGAGACAGCAAGACCAGCTAACACCAGAGATGACCAGATGACTAAAGGCAAGAGCAAGAACATAAGCAACAGAAACCAAGACTACTTGACATCATCAGAACCCAGTTCTCCCACCACAGTGAGCCCTGGATACCCCAACACACCAGAAAAGCAAGGCTCTGATTTAAAATCACATCTCATGATGATGGTAGAGGACTTTAAGAAGGACATAAATAACTCTCTTAAATAAGTACAGGAGAACACAGGTAAAGGAAGATGAATTTAAAGAGGAAACACAAAAATCCCTTAAAGAATTACAGGAAAATACAACCAAACTGGTGAAGGAATTGAACAAAATCATCCAAGATCTAAAAATGGAAATAGAAACAATAAAGAAATCACAAAGGAAGGCAACCCTGGTGATAGAAAACTTAGGAAAGAGATCAGGAGTCATAGATGCAAGCATCACCAACAGAATACAAGACATAGAAGAGAGAATCTCAGGTGCAGAAGATACCATAGAAAACATTAACACAACAGTCAAAGAAAATGCAAAATGCAAAAAGCTCCTAACCCAAAACTTCCAGGAAATCCAGGACACAATGAGAACACCAAACTTAAAGAAAATAGGTATAGAAGAGAGTGAAGATTCCCAACTTAAAGGACCAGTAAATGTCTTCAACAAAATTATAGAAGAAAACTTCCCTAACCTAAAGAAAGAGATGTCCAAGAACATACAAGAAGCCTACAGAACTCCAAATAGATTGGACCAGAAAAAAAAAAAATTCTTCCATCACATAATATAGTCAAAACACCAAATGCACAAAACAAAGAAAGAATATTAAAAGCATTAAGGGTAAAAGGTCAAGTAACGTATAAAGGTAGACCTATCAGAATTACACGGGACTTCTCACCACAGACTATAAAAGCTAGAAGATCCTGGGCAGATGTTCTAAAGCCCCTAAGAGAACACAAATGCCAGCCCAGGTTACTATACCCAGCAAAACTCTCAATTACCATAGATGAAGAAACCAAGAAAAAAACAAATTTATACAATATCTCTCCACAAATCCATCCCTACAAAGGATAATAGATGGAAAACTCCAACACAAGGAGGGAAACTACACCCTAAAAAAAGCAAAAAAGTAATCTTCTTTCAACAAACCCAAAAGAAAACAGACACACAAACATAATTCCACCTCTAACAACAAAAATAACCGGAAGCAATAATCACTATTACTTAATATCTTTTAACCTCAATGGACTCAATTCCCCAATAAAAAGACACAGACTAACAGACTGGATACATAAACAGGACCCAGTATTTTGCTGCATACAGGAAACGCACCTCAGTGACAAAGACAGACACTACCTCAGAGTAAAGGGCTGCAAAACAATTCTCCAAGCAAATAGTCCCAAGAAACAAGCTGGAGTAGCCATTCTAATATCGAATGAAATCGGCTTTCAACCAAAAGTTATCAAAAAAGATAAGGAAGAACACTCCATACTGGTCAAAGGAAAAATCTACCAAGATGAACTCTCAATTCTGAAAATCTACACTCATACACATTCATAAAAGAAACTTTACTAAAGCTCAAAGCACACATTGTACCTTACATAATAATAGTGGACAACTTCAACACCCCACTCTCATCAATGGACAGATCATGGAAACACAAACTAAACAGAGACACAGTGAAACTAATAGAACTTATGAACCAAATGGATTTAACAGATATCTATAGAACATTTCATTCTAAAGCACCTCACAGTACCTTCTCCAAAACTGACAATATAAATCAGTCACAAAATAGCCTTAACAGATACAAGAAGACTGAAATAATCCCATGCACCCTATCAGATCACCACAGATGAAGGCTGGTCTTAAATACCAACAAAAACAACAGAAAGCCCACATACACACAGAAGCTGAACAATGCCCTACTCAATGATAACATGGTCAAGGAAGAAATAAAGAAAGAAATTAAAGACTTTTTAGAATTTAATGAAAATGAAGACACAACATACTCAAACTTATGGGACACAATGAAAGCAGTGCTAAGAAGAAAACTCATAGCTCTGAGTGCCTCCAAAGAGAAACAGGAGAGAGCTTACACTACCAGCTTAACAGCACACCTGAAAGCTCTAGAACAAAAAGAAGCAAGTACACCCAAGAGGAGTAGATGGCAGGAAATAATCAAACTCAGGGCTGAAATCAACCAAGTAGAAACAAAAAGAACTACACAAAGAATCAACAAAACCAGGAGCTGGTTCTTTAAGAAAATCAACAAGATAGATAAACCCTTAGCCTGACTAACCAGAGGGCACAGAGAAAGTATCCAAATTAACAAAATCAGAAATGAAAATGGAGATATAACAACAGAAACTGAGGAAATTCAAAAAATCATCAGATCCAACTACAAAAGCCCATATTCAACACAACTGAAAAATCTGGATGAAATGGACAATTTTCTAGACAGATACCAAATACCAAAGTTAAGACAGGATCAGATAAACAATCTAAACAGTCCCATAACCCCTAAAGAATAGAAGCAGTCATTAAAAGTCTCCCAACCAAAAAGAGCCCAGGACCAGATGGTTTTAGTGCAGAATTCTATCAGTTTCCTAATACCAATACTCTTCAAACTATTCCACAAAATAGAAACAGAAGGAGCACTGCCCAATTCATTCTAGGAAGCCACAGCTACACTGTGTATTCTCCCTTGGAGATGGAATGGTTTCTGTCTAATCAGGAACTTGTCACAATTTCCTTTCATAGAGAATTTCATAAGAGACTTTTTTCTACTTCTATCATGTTTAATGTTCCAAATAGATTTTAAAAACTGATTGAGTGCATATTACTTTTAGCTTCAGAAGATATCATGTATATTTAAGAGGCATTTAACTATTACAAATTACTTTGATGACTTAAAAATATCAATACTGAGTTGTATATTTTAAAATAAATTTTATTAATTTAATAAAAAAATTTTTTGTAATTTTTTAAAAAGTCAAACCTCAGGTCAGTGAGATGGCTCAATTGGTAATGGCACTTGCTGCCAAGATTGACAGCCTGAGTTCAATCTCTTTTCTCAATCCACCCACAAAGTGAAAAGAGAAAAGTAATCCTCATTAGCTGTCCTCTGACTGCCACATAAATGTAATAAAAAACAAATTAGGACCCTCCCTACCTCAAAAAATAAGGTGGAGTGCAATAGAAGCACTGACCTCTGGCCTCTACAGGCACCTGCACACACATGAACACACCGCACATAAACAGGTACACACATTTATATACCACACAGACACAACAAATTTAAATGAGGAGGGAGAGAATAAAGAAAAGAAAACGTGAAGTTTATTTATAAAAGAAGTCAGATCTAAACTGAAGAGACAACTACATAAACTACGGGTACACATTATCATTATCACCAAATACAAAGCACAGCTGGGTTTGAATTTGCTGTCAAAACAGACATAGAGATTTTTTTTCCAGGCATTATCTTTCTGTATAGCTCTGGCCAGCCTATTAATATTTTTCACATTTTTTAAAATGTATTTTTATTTTGAATTATGTACATGTATCTGTGTAGGGTATATGCACCTGAGTGTAGAGACCTAAGATAAGAGGACTTCAGACTCCCTGGAGGTAGTTACAGGCAGTTGTGAGGCACCCTAACGGGTGCTAGGAACTAAACCTGGGTCCTCTGTGAGAGCAGCAGGTACTCTTAACCACCAAGCTGTTTCTATAGCCCCTACACTCATTTAGTATGAACACCCATGCATGAGTGCATGTGTGTGTGTATAGATAGATAGATAGATAGATAGATAGATAGATAGATAGATAGATAGATGTGTGTGTGTTCATGTTCATTTGGTATAAACATGCATACATGAGTGCATGTGTGTGTGTGTGTGTACTCTGTGTGTCTGTGTATGATATGTGTACTCTGGGTATGTTTGTGTGAATGTGTGTGTGTGTGTGTGTGTGTGTGTACAGGTTTACACACACACACCTCAGCACCTGTGAATATAACAGGGCAACTTGAGGCTCACTTTCTTTCAACAAGTGGATTCCAGAAATCACAGTCATCAGGCTTGGCAACAGCATCCAGACCATGACCTACTGCTCTCCAAATCTTCCTGCCTCAGCCAGTCAGTGCTGGATTACAGGCATGCACTGAAGTCACCTGCAGGGCTTTGGGGCTGATCTGACTTGGGCAATAGAAAATAAGAAGACAGACACATCTAGAGAAAAGCTAGAGTAGGGTGGGTAGTGAGCTCTGATAGAAAGGGACCATCAGTCTGGAAACTGGGCCCAGAGGGTTAGCTACTCTCAGCATGGGGTCTCTGTGGGGAGCAGGATCAGGCCCCAGCCTGAAGAAGGAAATGGAGGTTGATCCTTGACGAGGCTATGCCCTTACCATGAATACTCATTCATAATGCTCATTCATAAAGGAATACGCTCACTCAGCACACCTCCCCTTTTTTTATTTTGTAGACGTTCCCAATCAGCCTGACTTCTAGTCCAGCCACAATTCTGTGAAGTCTTTGCTGCCTAAGAAGAGAACAAATAAAACAAGGCAGCCTTGAACAAGAAAAACAGCTGGGTGTGTGTGGTGGCACACACCTTTAGTCCCAGCGCTTGGGAGGCAAAGGCAAGCGAATTTCTGAGTTTGAGGCCAGCCTGGTCTACAGAGTTCCAGGACAGCCAGGGCTACACAGAGAAACCCTGTCTTGAAAACAACAACAACAACAAAAGAACGAGAAAAACTCAAAACCAGTAAGGTTCTTTGCCTGCAACGTGCCTCTCAGGGTGACAGCAACTCCATGGATGAGAACACAGTGTGCCTGGTCCTAAGGTAACACTGTAAACCCAGTTTTGATTAACACATAACCAATCCTCCAGGTTTGATCCTCCATGTGCACTTTGTCATGCATAGCCAATCAGAAGAAGGCAAGGCATTGTCAGTGAAGAGTCTCTGTGTAAGTCCTGGAGTATACAGAGCCATGGGCCCTATTGGTAAAAGACACTCTGAAATCTAAGAATACAAATTAAAGAAACCTCTGGGTATAACTTCTGAAGATCCAATCTCTTTAGCAACAGGGAAAATTCCCTTTTTGAGTTATATGCTGTAAAAGTTCACAATTTCATATACAACAGAGTATGTTCCAAAAGCATGAGAAATTACCAAGCAGAAACTCTCTGAGAAAACTACAGTATACTCCAAACTGAAGAAAGTCTATTTTAAGCTATTTGGATATAGCTTCATCTGTCTTCAACATTTATATTCTCTCTTTCTTTCTCTCTCTCTCTTTCTCTCTCTGTTTAGAGGGGGACAGAACAGAGCTGTACTATTTCCCTGTATGTATACAAGTGTTCATTTATGTACATATATGTGTGGAGGCCAGAAGTTATTTCAGGTGTCTTCCTAAATTCCTTCCCACGTTATTTTTTTCTTTTTGTTTTTCCAAGACAGGGTTTCTCTGCGTAGCCCTGACTATCCTGGAACTTGCTCTGTAGACCAGGCTGACATTGAACTCACAGAGATCCGACTGCCACTGCCTCTGCCTCCTGAGTGCTGGGATTAAAGGCGTGCACCACCACTGTTCAGCTCAAGAGTAGATTTTTAAAACAGTTTCAGGGCTGGAAAGATGTCTGAGCCATTAAAAGAACTTGCTGTTCTTTCATAGGCTCCTAACACCCACAAGTTAGCTTGCGACCATTCATAGGCATGCACATGGTGCACACATATGCAGGCAAAACATGTATGCACATAAAAATAAATAAATACATGGACATTTTAAAGACAGTCATTTCCCTGTTGGGGACTTAGCCGTGGAAGCAGTCCTACCATGAGGCAGCAGGCACTGAGGGAGACAAAGCATAAGCATATCTTCCCAGGCCTGCTAATAGCACACAAACGTGAAGGCGGCTGCAACCAACATTATACTAAATGGTAAAAGATTCATTTCTTCCCTACCCCAAAGATAAAGGACAGGAAATGCCCATTTTTGCCACCCATAGTCAGCACTAAGCTACAGGCTGTAGCTTGCATTAATACTAAACAGTGACCTGCATGGTGGCACACTGCAATCCTAATCATGGACGATGGAGGCAAGAGAACCAAAAATTCAATATTATCCTCAAGTGCACAGAAAATCTGAGGCCAGCCTATGATACAAAACCCTATCTCAAGCTCCATTCCCCATACGCCCCCAAAAAATCTAACTAAATACACTTTGAAATGAACAATAAAAACCTGTCATATTTATAAATGGTATGACTGCTTTATACTGAAAATCCTAAGGAAATTTATAAGCCAACTGCCAGAATAAACTTTAGAAATACTGTAGTATATAAAATTAGTATAAAGCTGAATTCTTGTATTAGTAGCAAATATCCAGAAATTAAAAAAAAAAAAGCAGTGGAACCAAAAACTACTTAGGAAAAACTGTAATAAAGGACAGCGACCGCAGCCACAGTAGAAACTACTGGCCATTGCTGGCTGAAAGCAAAGGCCTAAACAATAGAGATGGTATTACCACATTCACAAATTAGTACAGCCAGTCATTTTTAAATGGCAATTTTCCCCAAATTTAATGTAATCGCAATCAATACTCTAGCAAGCTTTTTTTTTTTTTTTAAGTTACCAGATGGTTCAAAATTTATATGCAAATTCTAAGGGCATAGGATAATCAAAGAAACTTTTCATAAAAAGGATAAATAAGAAATCACAGTGCCTAATTGCAAGACTTATTCCAACA
>NW_028227269.1:70720000-70955000 GCF_978045245.1 Mus caroli | reverse complement strand
AAGCTCGCAGTCGTTTTTAACCATAGTTCCCGATAATAAGAATTACTGCATCATTTCAAGGAGTTTCAGAAATAGACTAGCACAATTATTGGGTATGTTAGGGAAGGAAATCAGAAAACTTGCCAATAACTATATGTGTGGTTACAGTGACACGTGCACACAACTCCACATGTGGTCACAGTGGCACATGCACACAAGGAAGCAGATGTACCTGATGGCTGATGAAGTCCAGTTTAGCTCTTGCATTTGGACAAAGTTTGAGTGTCCTTGTCGTTCAGCAATCATGTCAGAGGTGAGCCGTCCCCCAAACAAATCTTTTGCATTCTCTGTCTCTGATGTCTCCTATGAGGACAGATAGAAAGGGATGACCTCTCTGGCAAATGACCACACCTCTGGCTATAGATGCAGATTAAATAGACACACTTCTCTTTATTCTTTCCTGTAGAAACAGCTACTCCCAGCCCCTTGCATGTTGGATAGGTCAAAGAACACAAGACATTCCCAGGGCTTTAGGGACTTTGTGACCTGAGGGTTAATACTCTTGATTTTATTTTTGCATCATTTAAGCCAGACTGGGTGCGGGAAACCAGAAACAAAAAGCCCACCATGATCCAACTGTCTTCAGTCAGTAGAGAAGCAAAGAGGAAACCTAGCTAGACAATAACTGTTAACCTTTGAGATAATATTAGGACTGTTCTATCTAAGCAACAGAAACAAACTTTGGCCCCACCACCAAGTGCAGAATGGGCTACTCAGTATCGCCAGCCTACAGCAAGACTTTTCTTAGCTTTTTCCTGTTGAAGGAGAGAGTGAACTTACATTCCTTCCCAGCATAGGGCTTCCTTGGAGAGTAACAATCCCAAACCAAACCAGCTCCCATAAAGTGTTTGTTACTGGAGATCAATGGTGGTGGTGGTGGTGGTGGGGGGGGGGTGTTGCCACTTATCTGTAACATAACAAGGGATCTGTGGAGGCCCACGGTGACATAACAAGAAGTCTCTCCTAGCCACACACAATCCATGGAGGCATGTTAGAAAGCATCAGCTCCTACCCTGGCCTTGGCCTTAAGGGACTACAGACACTTGAGGCTGGCAGCAGCAAACGGGCCCAGTGTTTTCTCACTGGTGCATATTGGAGCACAGTCAGAAGAATGGCGCATGGTGAGCAACGCCTTGGGGAACTGTGAGAGAGGCCCCAGGGGAAAATGGTAGAGGGCCTATTACCTTAAATGCATTTTGTTCCCTGGGTTGTTTTTGAACATGAATTCTTGCCTCCTGTGATAAATATTTGCATTCGCTTTATAAGACATGTTTATTCTTGTTGGATGTCAGAACATAGCTATAGAACCCAATCTGGTCAGTGTATGCCGGATCTGAATACAGCCTTCTGCCTTGCTTTCATGCTTTCTGAGATAGACTCTATAGTCTGTGCCAGGCAATTGTGTTTGAACTGTCTTGAGGAAGTTCTGGGAAAGGGCTGCTCGGTTAGCACTTGGTGCTTACTGATGCTTAGTTACATGGTTTTCTGATCATGTGTTTCTGAACTCAAATGCTCTTCCTTGGGTCATTGCTTCCTATGTTACATTCGTGTATAAAAGCACACTGACGCTGAAGTCAGGCTGTGTATAACATCAGACTGCAGTCTGCCCCACTCTTTCAGCTCCTCAGATCCCAGGTGTCACAGACACAGAGCCACAGAGGTTGGAGAAAGTTGACAGCGCATGGTCAAGCATGGAGGGTTGCTTGGGGTTGCAGGAGGGCTGCTGAGACAGGTAGCCTCTGCTCTGCGGCAGACCCAAAACTGTCCAGGGAAAAGTAGAAAAGTCTTTCTCATCATGTTGAAAACCAAGAAAAAGTTCAGTGTGAAGAGACAATAAATAGATCCTCTGAAATGGTACAGACATGAGTAATTATTGACAATCAGGTCTCACAAAAACACTTTAGCAATTATGAATGTACTTGAATCAAACGAAAATATCAACTACCAGCAAGGAAGAGATATATGCTATGAAAGTATTTTAATCCTGAAAAATAATATAACCAGGTCGTTATTCCAAGGGCAGTAATTTTTCAGTTTGTGTTAGATAAAACTGGTAAGTCATTAGATCAACACTTATTTACCCTCCCTTCTTATATTTCTAAACTCATGAAGACTTCATATTTGAAATGAAGATATATACTCTTCATGCAAAATGAGTTTTGCATTTTCTACATTTCTAAAACTATGTGGGAAGATGGAATAAAATGAAGTCGCACCTGCCTAGAGAGCTCTTAAGCTCTTCACAGGCTTGGTCTTCACTTAGCTAACAATATAAGAATAAAGAACTGTCCCACTTGAAACAAGTCCTGTGCCATCTCTCAGTCCTTGTGTGCACAGTGCTTTGGCCTGTGCCATTCCTGGTCTATTCGCAGCTGGGAAGACTCCGGGCAAGTGCTACCCTTGACTTCCCTCTGCTCCACTCCTCACTGCTTTTCTTCCTTTCCTTTCTCATTTTAGGTTTCCTAGGCAAAGCATTAAAGCCTGTCAGAAGCCATCTAGGAAAGGCTATGGCAAGCAAGTGACTTTTCTGAAGACGGCCACCATTTTGCATCGCTGAGATAGGTGAGCTCTGAGATTGCAGGGTTCTTAGAGACTTCATTCCAGGACTGCTTCTTATTGCTGAGATGCCTGTCCTGCCACTATTACATAACCTAATGATTCCTGGGCATTAGCTCACACTATTGGGCAGATTTCCTGCAGAGTTAATATGAAGATGTACTTTCATGTAGTGATGCTGTATAGGCAAAGTGGTGTCACAATTCCTAATGATTTTATAGAATTCCTAAATTGATACAAACACTTTCAAGCCCCACACAGAATAAAAGCTGCAAATAGAGCTCCATAAACCCTCATGTGTCACAGGCTAATTGCACTAGGAAAAGAAAGCAGGCTTGGAGCAAATTTATGATCAAGGAAAACATTCTTTCTAGGTTAGGTATGAGACCATTATCTGGTCTGTCTTTCTTTCTTTTCTTTCTCTCTTTCTCTTTCTTTCTTTCTTTCTTTCCTTTCTTTCTTTCTTTCTTTCTTTCTTTCTTTCTTTCTTTCTTTCTTTCTTTCTCTCTTTCTCTCTCTCTCTCTTTCTCTCTCTCTTTCTTTCTTTCTTTCTTTCTTTCTTTCTTTCTTTCTTTCTTTCTTTCTTTCTTTCTCTCCCTCCCTTCCCTTCCTTTCCATTCCCTACCCTTCCTTTCTCTTTTCTTTTCCTTTTTCCTTTCCTTTCCTTTTTTCCTTTTTCCTTTCCTTTTCCTTTCCCTTTTTCCTTTTCCTTTCCTTTTTTCCTTTCCTTTTCCTTTCCTTTCCTTTCCTTTTTCCTTTCCTTTCCCTTTCCTTTCCTTTCCTTTCCTTTCCTTTCCTTTCCTTTCCTTTCCTTTCCTTTCCTTTCCTTTCCTTTCCTTTCCTTTCTCCTTTCCTTTCCTTTTTCTGTTCCTTCTTGCCTTGCCTTGCCTTTTTCCTTTCCTTTCCTTTCCTTTCCTTTCCTTTCCTTTCCTTTCCTTTCCTTTCCTTTCCTTTCCTTTCCCTTTTCCTTTCCTTTTTTCCTTTTTCCCCTTTTCCTTTCCTTTTTCCCTTTCCTTTCCTTTCCTTTTTCCTTTCCCCCATTTTCCCCCTTTTCTCCCCCTTCCCTCCTTTCCTCCCCTTTTTTCTCCCTTTATTTCCCCCTTTTCCCCTTTCTTTCCCCCTTTTCCCTTTTTCCCTTTTTCCCTTTTTCCCTTTTTCCCTTTTTCCCTTTTTCCCTTTTTTTTTCCCTTTTTCCCTTTTTCCCTTTTTCCCTTTTTCCCTTTTTCCCTTTTTCCCTTTCCTTTCCTTTCCTTTCCTTTCCTTTCCTTTTTCCTTTCCTTTTTCCTTTCCTTTTTCCTTTCCTTTTTCCTTTCCTTTTTCCTTTCCTTTTTCCTTTCCTTTTTCCTTTCCTTTTTCCTTTCCTTTTTCCTTTTTCCTTTCCTTTTTCCTTTCCTTTTTCCTTTCCTTTTTCCTTTCCTTTTTCCTTTCCTTTTTCCTTTCCTTTTTCCTTTCCTTTTTCCTTTCCTTTTTCCTTTCCTTTTTCCTTTCCTTTCCTTTCCTTTCCTTTCCTTTCCTTTCCTTTCCTTTCCTTTCCTTTCCTTTCCTTTCCTTTCCTTTCCTTTCCTCTTCTTTCTGGCTCACGAAGAGTTAAGGAACTCCAAGCCTCTCACCTAGCCAGTGAGGGATCTGAGTCAAACAGAAAAGAACCAAGTAATTAAGTTTCTTTTTCCCTGCTGCTATACAGGAGTTAGTACCCAGAAGCCAGTGGCTTTTGGTCATATAACTCACAGACAGAGGCATCTTTAGCCTTGATGGCTGATTCCATACCACTTCACTGTCTTTCTCAGGAAACCGGGTGCTGGGATAACCCCTCACCCCCAAGCCTTACCCAGACTTCCTTGCATTCTGTACTCTCCTTTTTTTTTTTTTAGGCAGCCTTACAAATGCTTTTAGTTTAACTGTCAGCATCTTTTCAAGCTGTTTCTGACTCTTAAAAAATGTGGATTAAATTTCTATATCCAAATCTATTCTATGATTTCAACTGCCAGTCAGATAATCAAATGTGTCATGAGATGTAATTCGTCTGAAAGTCTCCTCCCTGCAAGTCGTCTTTCTTCTATTTTACTGGGGCCTGTTTATTGCTACAGTGGTCTTGGTGACTGTAGCTATCAGGGATCTGCTGGTGCTCATTAAGGGAAATCTATTTCCTCCTAGTCAAAAGCATGGGCTCAGCCTCTGGCTTGAATGTAGAGACCTGACATACTATTGTTTCCTGGTGGGAGTGGGTGGGTGAGCACCCTCATAGAAGCAGGAGGTGGGGATGAGATAAGGGGTTTGCAGAGGAGAAACCGGGAAAGGAGATGACATTTGAAATGTAAATAAATAAAATACCAATGAAAAAGAATGAAGGGGGGGGGGGGAGCTAATTCACCAGAACCTGTCAATTACCTTCTCAAGGCCTCACCTCTCAGGAAGGTTTATTCATTCAAAGCTGTGCTGAAGCACTGGGAGGGATAATTTCCCCCTTAGTGAGATAATGTGCTTTTTCTTCAGCCTATCTCCCCCAGTGTGGTCACTCATGGATCCATCACTGTGCTGATCTTATAAGGTCTAGCTACCAGAACAGTATAACTTTCTCTTTTTCTTTTCTATCACTTTTTTTTTGGGGGGGGGGCAGGGAGATTCTACTAACCAAAGCTTAAACATGTTCTCTCTAGCACTATGGGTCTTCTTAACCATCTGAAGCTACTTCCTTTGTCTTGTACCTACTTGTTGCCATGTGACTGGCTGCTGACCTAACTCAAGGCAAGACTTTCTCTCTTCCTTCCTTCCATATGCCTTTCCCAATGGCTGCCAAGATCTATAACTTGCTTGCCCTGCTGTTTCCTCTTAAACATTAGTAAAATTGACCTTAAGCTTCCTAGTGAGTTTCGTTTATGAAGGCCAAGAATCCAAAGAGGTAGCAAGCCCAAGTTCCTCCTTAACACTTTTATTGTAGTTGCAAACTCTATGGACATCAACACCTGATTCCCTAGCATAACTGTAGTCATTTTTGTTTCATGCCTGCCAACATTTCATATTGTTGTTGTAATGCTGACATAGAAAATTCTTTCTGGAGGGTCAGACTGACCACATATCCTGTTATGTTCTCAGCTTTGAGATATATATATATATTTTGGCAATTCCACAATCACAGGCTCCCCTAAGGACCAATCAAATTCAAGGTCAGTTACAACTATTTTGTTTAGCTAGCCAAAATAGCTTGCGCCACCCTGAAGCTATGTATGAGCTCATTGTAGTTTTTGCCTTTAGAAACTGGCCCTGAGAAACATTCAAGGTCTCAGTCTTAGCTCCTGAGTCTAGGCTGTGCCCTTGATGCCCTGATAGATCAGTCTTGGTGTGGGAGTTCAGTGAACTATTCTTGTTTAACTGAGACCAGGGTCTGAGTGGTGTGTGTGGGGATTCCTGGACCCCAGCAGTAGGTGCCTTTTCATGTTTGCTGTGTATGGCTGATAAATTCTGTCAGTTTCTCCCAGAATTTCTCCTGTGCAATACCAACTCAGCCGAACCCTGCTTAGCTTACAAGCTCAGATGAGCACAGGCATAGTTTGGGTGGTGTGACTGAAGAGGCCCCATTGCTTTTCATAAGTCTCAGTTTTCTGCTTTTATTTATTTATTCATTTGTTTTGTTTGTTTGTTTGTTTTTTGATACGGGCTGCTCTATATAGCCCTGGCTGTCTTGGAACTTACTATATAGACTAGGCTGGCCTCAAACTCACAGAGATCTGCCTGCCTCTGCTAGGATTTGCTGAGTGCTAGGATTAAAGGCATGCATCATCACTGCTATTTTTAAAGTCACCTCCTTCTGGTCCAGTTTCTCATTATTTGTTCCTGGTGTATTTTAGTAATCTTCTTTGCTGTTATCTTCTTTACTGCCAAAAATACTGCTATTAGATGAGAATTCTTAATACACAGTTCTGGATATGTAATTACACTTCTGAAAACTACTCAACATATTCTTGTTCTCTTTAATTTGAAGTCTAATTCTTCAGCCTAGTCTTCATACCCCATTATTAATTCACAGATTTGTAACATACCTCATTCCACAAAGAACTTAGAGCAGCTTACAGGAAACATGTAAGAAAACAATAAAAGCACAAATAATAAATAATGAAGAAGATCAAGACTAAGGACAAGGTAAGTTAAGCCAGGCAGTGGTGTCACACACCTTTAATTCCAGCATTCAGCAGGCAGAGGCAGGCAGATCTCTGAGTTAGATGTAAGCCTAGTTTATAGAAGGAGTTCTAGGACAGCCAGGGGGGTTACACAGAGCACATGGAGAAACCCTGTCTCAAAAACAAACAAACAGACAGACAAACAAACTCAACAAGAACAATATAAATTAGAACAAATTAAAAACTAGGGTTAGAGACAGAGAGATTGTAATGTCCTATAGAATTTCTATTATTGAATCATAAAATTGGCCCTGAGCTTTTGAGATGCTAAAATGAAAAAGGAAATACATAATATTTACAGTTAGTGAACAGAATAAGACCTTTCCCCCTATATTTATGTATTTTCTAAATGTATTTTCTCATGACACCTTTCAAATGAGGGCAGTTAACAAGAAGGACAAGAGTGCCAACATATTTAGAATGCATGCAATACTAGTTATATAGGACTGCGCATAAAAATCCACCTTTACCACCAAGCCCAGACACTATTGCAGATGCCAACAGGATTTTGCCGACAGGACCCTGATATAGCCGTCTCCTGTGAGGCTCTGCCAATGCCTGACAAATACAGAAGTGGATGCTCACAGTCATCCATTGGATGGAACACAGGGTCCCCAATGAAGGAGCTAGAGAAAGTACCCAAGGAGCTGAAGGGGTTTGCAGCCCCATAGGAGGAACAACAATATGAACTAACCAGTACCTCCAGAGTTCCCTGGGATTAAACCGCCAATCAAAGAGAACACATGGTGGGACTTGTGGCTCTAGCTGCATATGTAGCAGAGGATGGCCTAGTCAGTCATCAATGCAAGGAGAGGTCCTTGGTCCTGTGAAGGTCCTATTTCCCAGTATAGGGGAATGCCAGGGCCAGAAAGCAGGAGTGGGCGGGTTGGGGAACAGGGGGAATGGGAAAGGGATAGGAGATTTTCGGAAGGGAAACTAAGAAAGGGGGAAACATTTGAAGTGTAAATAAAGAAAATATCTAATAAAAAAAGAAGAAGAACTCCGCCCTTGGTGACTGAATGAGCGCATACTGCACACTTCTGAAGAGTTTGCATTTATCGGAATGGGAGGTTTTATTGAAAAACATGCGATTAGTAATCTCTTCAGAGTGTCTCAGAGTATTAAACCACCAGGAGTTGTCTTTCCATTTTCTAGAAAATTTGATGTACATTTTTATTTGATGAGAGCTAGATAATATTACACTGGGAAACTTCACCCTGCATAGGATTTTCGGGCACTTACCCTGTTACACGGAGCCTGGGAGTCCCTCATGAACGCCTTGGGTTTTCTATTTACAATTTTAAAAGTAATCTTGCTATACTGTCTTTGTGGGTTCAAATATCTTCCATAATTGCCAACACTGTATTTCCCCAGGAACTTAGAAACGGTTCTGAAGCCTAAGAGGATGACAGGGCTCTGGTGTGGACTTCTACTCTGCCTCATGGAATTGTGTCTTGTCGGCTGCAGCAGCGTTTATTAGAGATTCAACCCAGACCTTCACACACCAGGAAATGACTCAGCACTAAGTTTCGCCTCCAGTTGCCGCTCTTCACTGAAAAGGCTCTGTTTTGTTTTGAGTGTCTGTGGTACAGGTGTGTGTATATGGAGGTCAGGGGATGATCTTAGGCACTGGTCTTGCCTTTTTATCTTGTTGTTCAGAGCTAAGTATAGCAGGCTACCTGCCCAAAGCCTCTGAGGATTCTTTTGTTTCTGCTTCCGGTCTCACATAGGATCTAGGGATCGGATGCAAAGCTCAGTGCCTTGTGCTATGGGCTCCTGACCTGCTGAGCTCACTCCTCAGGCTGGAGGCACCAAATCCACCTCCTCCTTGTATGAAAAGGTAAACACCATCTTCCCTCTCTGCCTCAAGTTAAGACCATTAAGAATTGGCTAGGTAAAAGAGTTGTAAAATCCAGAACAAAAAAGAGCTTTGGAGAAGTAGATTTTAATAAGCATGGTGGGGTTCAGTATAATACTAGAGAAAAATCAATATTCAAGATGCTTATGACCTGGATTATACAAATATATGCACTGTGGATCAAATGTTATGATTCATAAAAACAACTTACAATTGAGACTCCATCCAAGGCTTTCAGTTCTGGAAGATGAAATATTACAAAGAACCGGTAGTTTTCTTGGTTCCATATAATAATGTTTCCATACATGTCTAGAATGACCAAGTTGCATAAACCCTAGACAATGAGAATACATTCAATTTATGTACATATGCAAATCATACCCCATCAAGTTATTTTTCCAGAGGTTAGACAACCTTGAATTTTAATATTTCAATGATATCATATATATATAATTATATCATAGAATTTGAGTGTTCGTGGAAAATAAGGTAGTCTCGGGAAAAACAAATACTATGTGCCTTCGCTCAGAATTGGAGCTAGTGGAGAGAATTTCACCCATACACTGAACTAGTAGAGAGAAAGGCATGATGGTAGAAGGGGAATATGGTGGGTGGGAAGAGGAGGAGGAGGAGGAACAGGAGGCTGGAGCAGTAAAGGGGTAGGGATATGATCAAAGCAACTGTATGTGCGGTGAAAATGTCATAATGAAACAAATTACTTTGCACCATTAAGTATGCTGACAAAAAGTTTTCTCATACTTGTATCTGATGGCTGTCATTTGTACATTTGAATGCAAATATACTTCAATAAACCTTGTTATTTGATTTTCTTCCTTATAGTTTCAACACACTCTGTGCAGTGAGCAAGGCTCCCATAGCAAACACAGTAAATGCTATTGCACGCAGAACACCACAGCCCAGGCGGTCACCTTTAAGTTGTAGATCTCCTGGTTCACAGCTATGTAGTTGTTGCTTATGTACAACTCGATCAGAGTGAAGGTCTTTTGTAACGCGCTCAGAGATGTGATCCTGTTGTTCTCCAGAGAGAGGGAGTGAAGGTGAAGCAGATTATCAAACGTGTGCTTCTCCAGGCCGGTGAGAAGGTTGTTGTTTATGCTGAGGCGGCTTAATTTAGTCAGCCTGGTGATGCCTAGAAAATCAGAAAAGCCAAGGAGAGACTCAGACCAAACGGCAGGTTAGTTTCAAACAGAATAAGCTAGCCACGGTACCAATGCTCCATGTGCAAGTCATTTTGTGTGTGTGTTTCAGAAGGACAGAGTCATGTGGAGCAAGTTCCACTCATGCGTCAAATTTTGATTTTGGATTTCTAAGTAGGTTCATTTTTTTCTTAGGTGTTAAAGAAAGGCATTTTATAGGTAACAATTTCTCCTTCAAAAATAAAAATAAAAATATAATAGCTACTAGATCTCACTTTAAAACACTAAAGATTAGAAACCAGAGTATACCACACTGGAAATTATGGAATCAGCCATAGTAATGCCAACCATTTTCCCCCATTTGTCACAATATATGTCTAAAATTGTTTTTAGAATGAAGTTCAAAAGCTGGCTATTCCCATCAGAATCTAGCCCTAATGTTTGTTTACAGTGGGGAAGCGTTCAGGCATGAGAGAGCAGGTGAAAGAAGGGACATTTGTCTTTTTCTTTTTAAAGCTGCCTCAGACAGCTGAGTGCCAGGGATACTGAGTCACCACACAGCTGGATCAAAGAACTTTGGAGTTAGTTATCATCAAATGTGTGACCCAGAGCCACAGGTAAGTGATACAACCGCTCCATTTCCTCATCCTTAACAGGGCCGTGTGAAAGCCCACCTCGAAGAGGCTACAGAATTAAGTACAATTGTTTCTAGGAAGGGAGACTATGAGACAGGCTAGAGAAGGTTTCTTTCAATTTCGTTCCATTAAAGGCACCAAGTAAGGGTCGGGATAGAATCCAGGACAGCTGGAGAGTATATGTAATTTAGTGTGTTTCAGAGCATTGCTGTGTAAAGGCTGCGCTTTTAGATGCAGTGAGCAGAACCCCATGCTATCTGAAGAATCTAGGATAGCTGCCGAGGGGAGGGGACCTCACTTCATTCTCTGGCACAGAATCAATGTTCTGATACAGACTTTAAACAGTCAACGCACCCGTGCCGCTATGACTGAGACCTTAGTTAGGAAGATTAGTTGGTTTGGAAGAGGAGGCATAGAAGATGTCTACAGGAGTTTTTCATTTTCCTTTCCTTTCCTTTATTATTATTAATTTTTTTGGTATACATAAAATTTTACCATTTGTTAAGGGCAAAATTTTATAAAATGATGAACATTGTACTTTTTTAAAAATTAAACTAATAAAAATTTTTTAAAAATATACACCTCAGTATTGACATTTTTAAGTCATCAAAATAATTTATAGTAGTTATAAATGCCTCTTAAACATACATGGTAACATCTGAAGCTAGAAGTAATATGCACTCAACCAGTTTTTAAAATCTATTTGGAACATTAAACATGATAGAAGTAGAAAAAAGTCTCTTAGGAAATCCTCTATGAAAGGAAATTGTGACAAGTTCCTGATTAGACAGAAACCATTCCATCTCCAAGGGAGAATACACAGTGTAGCTGTGGCTTCCTAGAATGAATTGGGCAGTGTTCCTTCTGTTTCTATTTTGTGGAATAGTTTGAAGAGTACTGGTATTAGGTCTTCTTTGAATGGAATTCGTCCTGGGCTTTTATTTATTTATTTTAATTAATTAATTTTGGGGGGCGGGGGTTGGGAGACTTTTAATGGCTGCTTCTATTTCTTTAGGCGTTATGAAACTGTTTAGATGGTTTATCTGATCCTGATTTAACTTTGGTATTTGGTATCTGTATAGAAAATTGTCCATTTCACCCAGATTTTCCAGTTTTGTTGAAATAGGCTTTTGTAGTAGAATATACCTTCTTCTCAGGATCTCATGGTACCTTCTCCAAAATTGACCATATAATTGGTCACAAAACTGGCCTCAACAGAAGTCTGAAATAATCCCATGCACTCTATCAGATCACTATGGAGTAAGACTGGTCTTCAACAGCAACAAAAACAACAGAAAGCTCACATACACATGGAAGCTGAACAACACCCCACTCAACGATAACATGGTCAAGGAAGAAATAAAGAAAGAAGTTAAAAACTTTAGAATTTAATGAAAAAGAAGGTACAACATAACCAAACTTATGGGACACAATGAAAGCAGTGCTAAGAGGAAAACTCATAGCTCTGAGTGCCTCCAAAGAGAAACAGGAGAGAGCTTACACTAGCAGCTTGACAGCACACCTGAAAGCTCTAGAACAAAAGAAAGCAAATTCACCCAAGAAGAGTAGATGGCACGAAATAATCAAACTCAGGGCTGAAATCAACCAAGCAGAAACAAAAAGAACTATACAAAGAATCAACAAAACCAGGAGCTGGTTCTTTGAGAAAATCAACAAGACAGAGAAACCTTTAGCCAGACTAACCAGAGGACACAGAGACAGTATCCAAATTAACAAAATCAGAAATGAATAGGGAGATATAACAACAGAAACTGAGGAAATTTAAAAAAAAAAAATCAGATCCTACTATAAAAAGCCTATATTCAACAAAATTAGATTTTTTTTTTATTTTCTAATTTCCAGTGAGTATAATTTTCACTTCTGTTAAGGTCTTCACATTTCTAAATATCACTTTAATTCCGTATCTTGCAAAATGAAGCAGATTGTTGGCTCTTTCCCAAAGAAAGCCTCACCCATACACTTCTTCAGTGCTACAAATGCTAATGACGATCTCATTTCTACATTACTACACACTGGGTACAGTGATTGATGGTAATCCCCCGCATGAGAAAGGAGAGAGGCCTGCGGGGTTGACAGCTGCTGGGGCTCACTGTGCTTAGCAGTGCATCATCAGTCTGGTCCATAGGTATGCAGAAGGCTCCCTCCCAGGGCTTCTCTGGACATCTTCCCCTTTGGTTGCTTGAGCCATGGGAGCTATGGCATCTTACCTTCTATCTTTGAGATGCAGTTGCCGTCTAATGTGAGCTCCTCCAGGTTGACACAGGACTCAAGGCCTTCCATTTTGGAGAGGTTATTATTGCTGAACGATGCCCATTTCAAATTCTCCAATTTTTCTAGATTTGTGATTTCAAAGAGATGTTGTCCATCTAAATTTAAGGCAGTTATCTATACAATAATTTATATTACATGTTACTTCTGAATCTTGCAAACAAATTCAAAATTATTAGATTTAAAAAGCTAACAAAACAATCAAATGTGATACGCAAATGCTAGACTTCCTTCAGGAACTAATGATATGAAAAAGTCTTAGATTACAACAAAGTTAAAGTGTGACAAGACTCTAACAGGGGCGTTTGTGATGCTGTGGGCACAATGGTGGGCCAGTTGGGTGTCACTGCAATTACGGGGACAACTCCTGGTAAAAAGCTGTCTATCCCTTTGGGGACAGCCTCAGCTGCAGAGCCACTCTGCTTCAGGGAACACTCATCGCTAGCCTGTCTCATTGTTAGTGGTGGATATAAAAATCTGGCCATCTCAGCCCCACTTGGAACAACTTTAAAGCATCACTGATTGCACGACTTGGTACTATTGAGCCTGCACTGCAGCCCAGTAACAACCTATTATGCAAGAAAAATGTCACCACTATTGCCCATTTTCGAGGGTTCTATTAGCTTTGTTGGTATCTTTCAAGCCTGCACTTGAAAGGACTCTGATGTGGTCAGGTGACCTTATAAAGCAAGAAGCTGTTGGGGCTGTGACCTGTTCCTGGCTGAGGCCTGGATAATTCCCAGATTCTTTTGCAAAAATTTCTACTCCCTTGCCATCAGGGTGCTGGCTTGATCTCTGGCTCTCAGCAGAGTTGGCTAAACTTAGTATAAAGTTTACCCTTCAGTTTGTATCCTTTATTCTACATCTCCAACATATAGACCTTTATTCTAAATCTCCAATTCCAAAATAACTATAGTTGAAGACTAGTCCCTGTAACATCTTTCTAGAACATCTAGAACTTTGTCTTATCATTTCATGTTTTTTAAAAAAGAAAATGGTACATTACTTTAAAAATGATAAATTGCCTTGTATGTTTTCCCAACTTTATTGAAGCATAATTTACCATTTAAGATGACTGCTATTTAGAGTATATTATTTGATAGCCATGCATCATAAATTAAACATTGTGATTTCAATTAGATATGGAATCTAAGCAGCTAAGCTCACAGAGGCAGAGGGAAGACTGGTAGTTTCTGGGGATGGAGATGGGAGGGCAGGGAAACAGGGTCAAAGGGCACGAAGTTTTAACTTCTCAGGAACAATGAGTGCCGAGGGGCTAGAGTATATTATTATGACTACAGTTAGAAACACTGTATGGTACACTTGGCGTTTGCCGGGAAAGGACATCTTAAGTCTTCCTTTTCCATTTTCTCTCTCCGTGTTTCTGTTCCTTGTCTATCTGTGTCCTCTTCAGGGCTCACACCAGTGTTGACTAGAGAGGTCAATATAAGCTGATGTCAGTTGTAATGAACGCGTCATTACCTTTGAGTACCAGTTCCCGGTCAGGTGAAAGTGGGGTCCCAGCTTGGAAATCTGGGTCAGGATTTTGGCAGAGGGCCATGTACTTAGCATCCGAGGCCTTTCCTCCTTAGAACTGGAATGCTGTAAGAGAGTTAGCTAATAAAATACAATTAAAAAATAGGATGAATAAAAGGAATAGCATAACGATGTTTATTTATACACAGCTAAGAAGGCGTGCTTCCCATGGAAGATGAATAGCCCAATAAATGATTTTCAAACATTTTCTTTCTCTTAAAATATCCTCCATATCCAGCTAAATTTTAATTTTCAGTTTGTCTTGTTTTCCTACACATAATTTCAAGGATGCTTATACTCTAAACATCCATCTAATGCTCCCATGAGACCACCTATGATCTAGAACAGTCCTACAAGCTCCTATGGTCCCATCCCGAGCGTCTTCCCACCCTCCCCTTAGATGGGATCCCTCTTACATGTCTGTCTACCATCCACTCCTTTCTTCTCTCTAGTCCTGCTTCTGCTCATACACAATGCATCATTAAGCTCGACGTTGTTTGAACTTTTTGGAAACCAAACTATGTATTGCAGTTACTTGCTCCTTCTCAACACTAAAATTCATCTATGCTGCAGCCCTGAGCCGGAGTTCATTTGTAGCCAGTGGTGTACACATTCCCTCTGTGTGACATTTTCTCTCTCCCGCCTCCTTCCCTTTTCTAGACAGGGTCTCATGTAGCACAGACTGTCCTTGAACTTTCTATGGAATTTAGGATGACAAACTTCTGAGTTAATTGCCGTCACCTCCCAAGTGCTGGTGATACAGACGTGCACACCATGCCTGGTTTGTGGGGTGCTGAGAACTGAACCCAAGGTCTTTTGCATGATACACAAACACTTGGGTATTAACTGAGCTACATCCCTAAGCCTTGTACAGTATCCTCGTAATGACTGTGCTGAGCATGAATACTGTTGTTGAGTCCAAGGCTATTGAACAATGCCACTGTGGAAAACCTTGCGCCTGTGTGCATGGCTCCTGTGTATACACAGGGTTTCTTCAAAGAATATAAATTTATAGGAGTTTGTTAGGTCAGGGAAGGGAGGAGGAGGGAGTGAAGAGAGAGGTAGGAAGTCAAATGAAATTTCCAAAGCAATTGTAATAATTATAATTACTGTTTTATGTTCTGGCTGTAACTTAAACTTTTTGTCACTCTGTATTAATTGGCAGATTATTGTGTTTGGACCTTTGTTTTTTGAATGTTAATATGATAAAGCATTGTTTTCTAAATTAGTTGGCTATTCCAAAATCCTTTTCAGTGAAATGCTTTTCAAATTCCTTCCATGTTTTGTTTTGTTTTGTTTTGTTTTGTTTTGTTTTGTTTTGTTTTGTTTTGTTTCGTTTTCCCTCCGTTGTCTTTTTCTGTACACATCTGGGATATTTAGAGAGACTATAGTTTGACATTTGTGTTGTAGATTTTCTTCCCTGGCATGCTACTTACCTTTCCCTTTTCTTTCCTTATAGTATCCTTGAAGGAAAGGCTGCGCCAATTTTATATGGACAAACCCTAGCTTTCATGATATGCCTGTGGTCTCATTCCTTATGAAGAATTGCTAAATCCATAGTCACAAGGATAAATCACATGGATATTTTGTCTTAAAACCTTCTTGGTTTTTGTCTTTTGCAGTGAAGCTTTTTTTTTTTAAAGATTTATTTCTTTTTATGTGCATTGGTGTTTTTCTTGCATACGTGTGTGTGTGTGTGTGTGTGTGTGTG
The DNA here is from genome assembly GCF_978045245.1 of Mus caroli. Taxonomy (NCBI): domain Eukaryota; kingdom Metazoa; phylum Chordata; class Mammalia; order Rodentia; family Muridae; genus Mus; species Mus caroli. The sequence goes on along the minus strand of NW_028227269.1, from coordinate 70,939,044 downwards.
TGTGTGTGTGTTGGGGTGCTGAACTGGAGTTACAGACATTTGTGAGCTGCCATGTTGGTGCTGAGACTTGAACCCAGATCCTGTGGAGGAGCAGTCTGTACTCTTAACCACTGAGCCATCTGTCCATTTCACTGCAGTGAAGTTTTAACGCATTGGCCCCAGCGCTTTGTACTGAGTAGCTGCTTCGGACTGCAAAGGTGGCTCCATTGTCTATCAAGCTTTCCCAGAGGTCTGGGCCTCTGCTGGGTCTTTGTTCTGAGATGCTAAGTGTCTTAAAACTTTTAGTAGTTTTTGATTTCTATTGGGGAAAATCTCTAAGTCTTTCTCAATACATTAATTATATTTTTATCAAAACAAAAAAGTGTTCTTCCCTTCATTTTGATTTGATCCAGAACCAACTGTTATGTTGTCTGAGGAACATTCAAGTATCCTAGGATCTGGGGCTGAGGGGAGCTGGGGTTAGGGGAACTGGAGGAAGGAGGGGGGGGAAGCTGCTGTCAGATGTAAGACAGGAGAATAAAGGAAAAAAATAGAAAGAAATTAGATTGAGATAGAGATGAATGTTGGGGATCAAAACCAGGGCCAACCCAAGCCGATACAGTGCTTGTAATAATCTACACCCCCAACACCCAAAGTGCAGGATTCCCTATGTGTATAACGCAGGCATTTCTGTCCCTGCAGGCTAACAGGTTAGACATAATACTGATACTACATAGTGTACTAAATGCTCTCTCAAAGCCTCCTAAGGTTACTGCATACACAAATACTATTTATCTCCATGCAGCCTCTAGAAAGGACTCAGGAAGTTCATGGGATTAGAAAGTAATTACCCTAGAGATATTAGGGGGAGGGGCTGGCATTTGGGCCTGTTCCAAGATCGTTCATAAAGCCCATTCTCGTTTATGGGGGGTAGGGTATGGGAGGCACATTGGTATAGGAAAATTGTCAAGTGGTAACATCGGTATATGTTGATTTTTATTAATATGCTAGGAGAGACTATCAAGCTTAATAAAAGAAAATAAACCAGAAAAGTATCATTTGTATGTGCACCTAACTCAGGAACAGTAACCTACTGATGCCAACCTGAGTAATCTTTGTTCCACTAATGAACTTCAGAGCTGCTCTGGTTTCTTCTTCAGAGATGACGAGGCCGTCTAAGTGTGTAAGAGTCTTTAGTCTGCCAATAACACTCAGCCTCAATGTGGCTGGCTTGGGAAAAAATATCAGAAAGTTAATTTTCATTAGACATCACATGCATTATGGCACAGTAAAGTAACACTTCCTTCTTTTCCACATAACTGAAAGCTGTCTATCTCTCACTGAAAACTACTCAGCTTCTAAAACTGAGGACTTAAGGTAATTCTTTAAATAATAGTTGGAATTAAGTTATGTAAGGATAAATCTGTTCCATTTTCAGGATGCAAGCCCACTGCTCTTGGAAAGTGTCTGGTGAAAGGATGATGGGGGCCATGGGGAGACTCATGCTTGTTGAGTGGGCAGTAAGCCAGGGAGCTCCATCCTGGACTCAGCATGGATCTCCTGACATTCAAGTCCAACTTGACAGGGAGAGGGTGACCATTAGAAAAATCTGCTTTGGCAACAAAACAAACAGAACAGAATAATATTGCTTTACCTAGCTTAAATTCAGTGTTATAGATTTAGTAATATGGCCCACTTAATAGAGCCAGTCATTTACTCATTCTTTAAAATACTAAACATAATCTTACAATGTCAGTTATTTATTCTTGAGATGTGGTCTTACTATAGAACCTATGCTGGCCTTGAACTCATGACTCTTCTGCTTCTGCCTCTCAAGTGCAGTGCCTGGCTCTATGTACATTTTAGAAGCAATGAAAGAAGAGTCTTAAAATGATAAATTTGGGCTCCTTTAAAATACTGGGAGATAAGCCTTAAAGGTATAACATGAACAATAATAAAAATAACATTCAAATTTCCTTCTATAACAGAAGGAAATGATTTTATAATTTAGGTTTATGAAGAGACATGATTTCTACATTTTTAAGAGAATAAATAATAGAAATTGCAAAGTGAGCCTATATGTTATTATCCAGAGTTTAGGGCACATTGTAGAATGCTGTTCCCTTCTTAACAGTGTGTTTCCCTTATTATATCAGATTATTTTTGGCTCCTGTGTGTCATTATAAAAGCATTCTAGCACACTGACATGAATTCTCTGGAAGTTTGCAAACGACAATGACTTTAATCATTCTTAGAGCAGTAATGCATTCAGACTGTCACAGGTTACAAGGTATCAGCCCAGCCTTTTCTTCTAGTGACATTTGAGTCACTAGATCACTACTCTGAACCCACTTATCCAGGATTTTGAAGGAAGCACAAGAAACAGGTGTGGTTTGCCTCTTTCTGGCTCGGACTGACCAGCGAGGCAGAGACTGGTTCTGCACTTAGAGTGTCTGCTTCTCTAGTGGTGTCTGCTGCATACCTTCTGCCAGGGGTTGTGCTGAATGTCAAGGGTGAGAAGGCTGGTGGTGTGTTTGCACAGCACATTGATCTCTTCCCCAGTCTTCTTCAGCTGGTTCCAGCTCAAGTCTAAATGCTTCAGTTTCATCAGGCCTCGGAATCCCTCTAGGGTTATCACATGGTTGTGGCTGGCGTCCAAATACTCAAGGTTGTACTGTGGTACATACAAACAGGCACAATGCTAACTCAGGGTTTGTGCATACCTAGTGCTTTCCCCCACTTCTTTAAATATGTCACATGTTTTCTTATAACATATACAGAAAACCCACACAAGAATCCCACTGCCCTAAGGGTAACACACTGGGTCATGGCAGCAATTCTCAGGTCAGGCTTGGCTCTTGTAAACTTGGAGGAACACAAGGATTCTAGATGAGTTATGCAATTAGATTATGGCTTTGACAATGGAGGAGCACTGTCAAACACACACACACAAAGCCAATCCTTAGAGACTACAGAGACTATAGCACAGGTTTCCTCATCTCTCTGAACACAGAGCTGCAGGGGCTTGTTTGCACAAGAGGGCAGGCAAACAGAGACTTGCAAGACAACTTGCAATTATCCACAAAAATACATGTCTTTATGCCTAATACCTAGTTACATTGTTGAAATGGCTTCAATTACAGATTATATCCTTAGCGACAGAAATTTAATTTTATTCTATAATTTTCTTTTCTTTTTCTTTTTAAGAGATGCAAGGTTTTCTAAAGCTAGTAGGCCTCCTGGTATAGGCCCATGATTGCTGCTAGCAATAAAGTGCACCTTTCTTAAAATGGCAAAGCCAAGCGACTATGTTAGTGTGTGCACTTGACTGAGAGCATGGCCAGGGGAGAGTGCAGGGAGAGGATCTGGGGGAAGGGCAGAGGAGGCTGCACAAGGGGCTTTGGCTCTCAGTAGCAAAGTCTCCTCTTTCTGCATGGGCTGCCTTGTAAGCACACTCTCTTAAGAGTGCCCCAACTCATACATTTGCACTGCTTATTTTAATGCATCTTAATGTTGTTTTATAGTAAATAATAAAATAGATAATAAGGCCTTCTAACTGACAAAGTGACTACTCTGTGCTGTACATGAGACCCCCAGAACACCATCTCATAGTTGAACATTTCTTTCCTTTGACCAACATTTCCTCTCTTTCCCCCAAGGCCCAGGCTGCCATCCTGCTTCTGTGCTTTTGACTTGGCATTTACATTTCAAAAGAGCAGCTCTTACCAAGTGGTACACATCATCTAAGCAAGTGAATTCATTGAAGCTAATGTTCAGCTTTCGAAGCCCAGTGAGCTTGGCAAGATCTCTCAGTTTACTCAAGCTATTCCCGTGTAGATTCAGATTCTGGAAGCGAAATAAAATATGAATTGAAAAACAAAATACATTCATTGCTTTTTGTGACATAGTCTAGGTGTTAGTAGCTAACATATTTAGAAAAATTATCAATGCTTCTTAGCTTTTTGGCTAAGATCAAGAGTAGAATAATTAAATCATCTACAATAATGCAAAAATGAGAACATGATTGTTATGAATAACATTCAGAGAATGCTAATACAGTAAACAAATATGCTATGAGATGTTGAAAGTTAATAATAGTTTGCAGTAACATAGCTGGGCTTGGTATGTGATTAATATAACTTCCTATTTGGTCTAAATTTGTTAATAATTAGCAATAAATTCTTATTTAGTGAATAAATACATTGGTTAGGGTGTTTACTGGGGAGGATCTGCTTCTCTGGTTAGCCAGCAAACAACAGAGGCAGAAACCCACATGGGAAAGAGGTGAACATGTGCCCCTTGACTGAGCCATTGGACCAAGGAAGAATATCTGAGGGTCTTGAAACGGGGGGGGGGGGGGGAGCGGTGGCGACAGAATGTCAAAGAGGAAGGTGAGTGGGCATCTAAGGTCACGCCTACATTTCACACCAGCCCTGATGTTCCTGTTCACCTCATCCTCAGACACACAAAACAAACATCATTTCAGTTTTGTATTTAGAACTGCTTATGATGCCTACGTGGTTCTCTGACTGCAAAGCTCACTGTTTTGAATTGTATCAAGTGAAAGACAAGATGTATCTGTGGGTAGATATGAAGTAAATAATGGTACAAGAAAATAGTACACCTAGCCGATGACAGTCCTCACAAGTGGCATTGTGGAATGATTTCAGCTATCTACTGTCAACCATAGTCACACACTACAATCATCTTATTGGTGTGGATGCAACTGGGCTCCTCACAAGGAGAACCAACTAAGTTTCTAACTGTATTCAAAATTGGCTGAAACTGCCATGAAAGGCTAGGTTGTGCACACTATTCCAAAATTCACTGGTAGACTGTACAAATGCATCATATTTAATAGATCTGAAATGGAACTCATCATCTTCTCCTTAAGACTGTGGCTGAAGAGATTCATTATTTTGTTGAACATCCCTTTCCTTCTTTCCATATATATTTGGTTCTAGAAATATTTCCCATGCCAGCTGTGCAATCCTTCATTCACACTAGTGCCTCGAACTGACTAACTCCTCTGTGGTCCACTGCAAGAGCTCTTGCTGGATCTTCACACTGCCAGCCTGACTGCCACTAAGTTCTCCTACAAGATACTCAAGTTAGGGTTTTGAGAAGTAAGATTCTGTTCCTTGTAAATGTGCTACAGTTTCTGGAGCAGGCTACAAAGTGCACCCTTTCTGGAGTTTTCAGAATTGCTACTGCAGAGTCCAGAAGTCCTGGTTAGGAAGCTATGACAGTACAGTAGGTCAGAGGTGATGGTAGTCTGGAAATCATGGTAGCAACGCATTTGAACATGATAAGTCTCAGAGTCAGAAATGCAGATAGGTTACTATTTCACGTAGAGTTGATTTAGTGTACGATATCACTTTAATCGGTAACTCACATTCTGCTGATACATCTGTAAAGATAAACCTGCCATATACTCGTTGCTTAATCCTAGAAACTGATTCAAACTTTTTGCTTTTACCTAAATCATTTAAAGAGAGATTACTTATCATTCAGAATAAAATCCCTTGCTTACTGGAAAGCCACTTCACTTCAAGGAGCTACTGAACTCCCAACACAATGCTAGACTGAATTAATACATGATATTGGTAGAAAATACACTTCAAAATTAAGACTGCATGCTGAAATATTTTACATATTTGGGTTAAATAAAGCAACAAAGAAGTAATTTAAGAAAATTTAATTTAAGTACTTTATTGATTACTACTATAGAACACTGGCCCAGTCTTCATAGAACAAGAGGACTAGAGACTTTGCGATCAAATTATATGATTCCAAACAACATTGGGTAACAACTTTAGACTCCACCTACTAGATTCAAATTCCAAATTCAGGATTGCCTTCCAAATTTTTTCTTATAATACTCACCACAATATGGCTGTAAATATTAGTCTTAGCAAGGGAAATTATAGTTTTCTCGTCCAAACTAATGAGTTTTGGGCGGGGCTTAATCCTGGGCTCCATCTTCAGAACTTCATCATCAAATTTCAAATCCTGTGAGAATACTAATCCTTCAGAATACTTTTTGCCTTCTTCTAGAATAACGTTGTTTGATGTAGAAAATAAAGAGTGAACTTTGACCTAAAAATATTTCAAATGTTGAAAATTAGTTGATTGTTACATAAAACCAAATAGGTTGTATAGAAAACAATTGAGTTTTGCAGTTATACAATAATATCTAGAATAATAAAATTACTTTAGTCAATCTATAAGCATAGATTAAGACTGTGAGCTAGGCATGCATGTGTCTGTTCTCACCTATGAAGATTTCTTAAAACTGGCAAGGAATACATTTAAACTATTTTAGGGCATAGAACAGAAACAAGGGTTAAGAAATTATCAGACATAAAGCAGGAGGCATTGATGTGTGGAATGTAAGAGCAGAACTGTGGTTTTTAGGAAAAACACATGCAGGTGAAATGTTTTAAGAATAGACCCAGAGAAATGTGATTTTAGAGTAAATAAACAGAAGAGGAGACTACTCCTGGTAGGTCCTGGATTCACATGTGATTATAGCAAGAACTTTGAATGTGTGAGTGACTAAGAGCTACATGAGCAAACAGAGCTAACCCTAGAAGAACAGAAAATAATTAACCAGTGAATATTTTTTAAATCTAGGAGAATACAGAATCTATAACAAGACATTATAGAAAAGAATAGAGTAAATACTATAATGTAAAAACAAATACGAAAATAAAATATTTAATAAATATTAAGAAGCCAAATGAATATAGCAGCAGATTAAGCTATCATCCTGGAAGCCAGTACTGAGGAACTATCCCATAGCAAAGAATTAAGAGGTGAACATGAGAAAAAAGGAGAAAGTCATTTTCACATCTTTTAGTTATCATTTCAGAGCTACTTCTCCAGAGTGGATTTCAGAAGACTCAACAGAGAACTGAAAAAGAAGAAACTATCAAAGGAACTAAGAGAAGCAAGCTTCCCAGAAGCACCATCACTCATGAAGTGGCAAACAGCAAGCATGATGTCTGGCTGGCGTCAGTAAACTGTCCAGGCCTCCCTCCTCTAGGCTGCTCTGTCACGGAAGCTAAATGAACGTCTGCTTACTATTTGTCTGAGTTTCTGTGTACTTGCAGGAAGAAGCTCATGAGAACAGTTAAAAAAATATGCCTAGAATTATATTTAATACAAAGTATTAAAGACCTATGCATGGTAGAGTCTAGACACATATTCAAATGAATGAAATGGGCCATCATGTTTCTAGACAAGAAGACAAATGATTCAAAATATTTCAGTCAGGGGTAGAGAAATAGTTCATTGGTAAGAGCACTTGCTGCATAAGCACAAGAACCTGAGGTAGAGTCCCTAGCACCCGTGTGCAAAGCTGAGCATGGCTTCCTGTGCCAGCAAACCCAGCACTGGGAGGCTGGGCAGGGGTGTCCCAGGAGCTCAAGCTAGCCAGCCTAGCCTAGTGGCAAGTGTGTTTCTGGTTCAGTGAGAGATACTGTCTCAGAGCAATAAGATGGACGAGAAGAAGACACCCGACGATGTCCTGTGTTAGCCTACACATGTACACACATTCACGTGCATAAACTAAACACACATATCACACACACACACACACACACACACACACACACACACACACAGCGCTAATCCATTCCAAATGAAGCTTCAGATTCCATACGATTTCAATCACATCTTAGTAGGAATTTGAAAAACAGAACTGGTAAACTGATTTTAGAGTTTGAGAAAAAATATTCAAGAATTTTTTTTAAAAAAGTGTTCCTACTAGAAACTGATGAGCTGATTATAATATTTTTTTAGGAATAAAAATGTTCAAGAATTTTAAAAAAAGTTTTTAAAAGGTGGAGCAAGAGAATTTATCCTCTCATATATTAAAACACATTATCAAGGTTGTATTTAACCAAAACAAAATAGATTCTCAAGTTAAGTCAATCAATGGAGCAGAACAGGGATTTATTTGTACATAGATTTTTTTTAAATGTTAAAATAACTTAATGAGTAAGATAGTACTTCAAAACACAATGATTAGGTAGTATCCATTCATATTTAAGAAACAAATGAATTAATTCATATAATGTAAACTAATTTCTACATATATTTAAAAAGTCAAAAGTTTTAACATAAGCTAAATAAGCACTGAGAAAAAAAACCCCAAAATATTTATTATAAGACTTTTGAAAAAAAGATATAAAATTCAGAGTCCACACTGGGAAAGATTGAGAAAGACAAAGTTTATAAATCACACATTAAATGGCAACTTTTGTTACAATTAAAATAAAAAGACAACAGAAAATTTGCAATACAAAATAAAGTACTAATATTCACAATATATAATTTAAAAAATCAGCATGAAAATAACCATCTTGTAGAAGTTACCCATGAGGGCTGGAGAGGTGGCTCAGTGGTTAAGAGTACTGCCTGCTCTTCCAAAGGTCCTGAGTTCAATTCCCAGCAACCACATGATGACTAACAACCATCTAATGGGATCTGATGCCCTCTTCTGGTGTGTGTTTCTGAAGACAGCTACAGTGTACTCATATAAAATGAATAAATTTTTTTTTTTTTTAAGAAAAAGAAGTTACCCCTGAATCCAACAGGTGATTTGTAATGCTGTGAAGAGTTTTAGGGATATTTGGAATATTCTGCTTTTTTTGCTTAAGAGAACAGAAAAAGTTTGATAGTGTACCATACAGGCAAGGATGCAAACAAAACGAAACGAAACGAAACGAAACGAAACGAAACAAAACAAAACAAAACAAAACAAAACAAAACAAAACAAAACAAAACAAACAAGCTAACTAACTAACAACAAAAACCCCATGTCCCACTCTGCTGGAAATGTGTAAAATGGCCAAAGCTCTGTGAAGGGTAAGGGGCAGAGCTGAAACTTAAACTGTGTGCATCTGTGGACACACAGGTGTTCTCTGTAGCTCTCTCTTGCATAGGAGCATCTACAGCCACATAAAGACACATGTATAATAACGTTCAAACATGATTTCAATAGTTAAAACTACATACAACCTATAAATGCTATCAGCACAGGAGAACCTAAATTGGTTTTTCTGAATAGTATACAGCCTCAGAAAGAAAAAAAATTATACATCTATGTGCAATGAAATGAGATATGTTCACAATGTATTATGAAAAGCAATACATAGAGCTGGCTTCTCCTAGCTAAGACTGTGTGTGTGTGTGTGTGTGTGTGTGTGTCAATAGAAAAGGACTGAAAGCAAACCCGCATAACTGTTAGGGGGTTCATTGGTAACCGGAAGGGGCAGGAGGCTAAGGGGAGGTGGCTTCATAGGCTTATTCTATAAGCATCCATAGGTATCAGATGTTTCCCAGTGAGACTACAGCTATAGAAGAAACCTATAATGTGCTCACGTAATAAAAACATGCAGATGTCATGATGACAAAGTTTGAAAATTCAGTCCTTCACAGAACAGCCATTGTGTGTACACACACATGCACACAAAGAATTGATAAGCATACATAATACAAACTCTGCTTAACAATCCTGGATTTCACATTATTCTACTCCAGGCTAAGGAATTCATATTTTTAAAAATTGTAAAAAAAAGAAAATGCATACCACTGTAGTGTACTCAAATTCAACGATGTACTCTGGCAAAACGAGGTCATGGTCGAAGACAAACCATTTGTACTGCCGATAGCCACAATCGCAAGTTCTTTGTCCTGTGATAGAATCTAGAGTTAAAAAGCAAAGTCTGGCAAGACAAACACTCAAAATACAGTAAATGTTTGAACTCCAGTGTAGATGAAGAAGTGACAACAAATCCTTCTCAACAATTCCCCACAATTACCAAATTGAGGCTGTTATAAAGTCTTCCATTCCAGCCCTTTCCCCATGGAGCAGGACTGATGCTTAGCTTATCCTTCTCCTCTTAAATCTTCATTTTACCAAGGACTAAATGGCTGTGGAAGTTTGATAAACTCAGCACTCTGAAGATCTTTATTAGGGGTTCATTTTTAATCCTTTGAAAACAAATCGTTTGCACACACTCACACATGAAATCCCCCATCCCCATGACTTCTGCAACCCCTGATTCAAAAACTGCAGGGCAGAGGTATTTGGATTTAGAAAAGTGTTTGTAGTGAGCTGTACATTTGTCAGTATTCCTGGAACACTAAGGGTAGCCATGGTTTGCAGCATTTCATTTATACTGTTTTAGGTATTATGGAGATTGTGTCATGTACCCAGGAAGGCTGTGTAGGTGGCATGCAGACATCATGCCATTTGACATAAAGGACTTAAGAATGCAAGAAGTTTTTTATCTATACTCGTGTCTGTCCCCCTCCCACTCTGTGTGTGTGTGTGTGTGTGTGTGTATGTATGTACTCTAGAACTAATTGCCCAGATACTGAGAGTTTAATGTATAGGTGAGTATACACACACATACACACATACCTACCACAAATAAATTATTGAAATAAATTTCAGCACATATTATTAATATGAATAACAGAAAATTGTTAATATCCAGAAGTAGGTTTTCAGAGAAAAGTTTATAGGCCTTGTTAGGTTCAGATTAGACCATGCTATAAGTTATAGACTGTTGTGTTAGGTAGGAATGGTTTGTACTGAGAGTGATGAAGTAGCCCGTCTTTCTTTTTGGCAGACATACTTAGCACATGTCTCTGAGGAACAAACACCGAGTTAACCATGGGGTAGTTGGCTTTATTGATGGGCTCCTGGTCACGAGCCTGAATACTCTGGCCAAGAAAAACCTTCGCAAGGAGGATGGTGCCTAAATATGAAAAAAGATATAATTTTAATAAATATGACCTTAATAAATTTCCAATGTAATGTTTATTAATCTTAATGCTCTGTAATGGCAGAGACCATGGTTATCTTGACACTGGACAATGTACAGCATACAACAAAGTAGGAGTTAGGACATATCTGTTAAATTAATAAACTGGTAAACTGGTCCTAACAAGGACATCGTGATTGTAGTGAATACACTTTAAGTGCTGGGCTCACACTTATAATCCCAGTGCTTAAGAGCCAGAAGCAGGATCCTTATACGCATGGGTTTATGCACATGAAAGCATTGCCTGTGGAGTTTAAAAGAGTTTCTTGGATCCCCTGAAACTGGAGTTACAAGGTAGTTATGGACCACCCAGTGTGGGTGCTGGAACTGTCTCTGGTCCTCTGCAAGAGCAGCCAGTGAGTGCTCTTACACACTTAAGCCATCTCTCCAGGCCTGATCCTTTATTTTCACTCTATGCAAGATATAAAATGTGAGTCGGGCTAGCCTGTTTTAGAAATGCATATTAGAAGGGTTAAGTAGATGGAAAATATGAGGTTTTTCTAATAACTGGGATGGAAAAGAATTATCTGAAAAGTATCAGTTATTTTCAAGTAAAGAGGCCTTGATTTAGCAACCAGATCGTGTTTCTGATATTTCACTACATGAAGCCATGCACAGTTGACGGCTTGCCATGAACCATCCCAGCAGAACTGTGGCCTGGATCCTGGCATGCTAGTAAGTGTTTGAGTGCTGCTATCCGGAGGCACCAGGCCTGCCAGGCACTCTGCCACCATGCTGCACCTCCTACTGCAGCAGGTGTTCCTGGCTGAGGACAAACCAAAGTTCTGCCTACCTGATGTTCAGTTAATTTGGTGACTGAGAGATCATAGAATAAGTGCCCTCAATCCCTAGCCTGATTGGCTGTTCTCTTTATTGTATGCATCGATACTTCATTCATATTTATACTTATTACAGTAACTATAACTTTATATTTAATTTTGTGATTATTGATATTTGTAGGCACTATGTTAGGGAAACTGGTTTATGCAAAACCAGACAGTGCCAAAGACACAATAAGCATTTACTTAGCACATTGTTAATGAGTACATTCCAAAGAATGAAGAGTAGGAGGGGAGGCAAGAGAAGGCACAGGAGCTGGCCTTTTCTCCCAGCCTGTGAGGTTGGTTCTTGGACTGCCATCTATTTAAGTTGCAAAAATGGTATTTACTAACTGAATAAATTACCACACAGTTTGCCTTCTACAGACCAATGTCTAATCCACACGCTTTCCCACTCCGGCCAGGTTTTCTCATCACCTTAGATTGTGGTGACTCAAAACAAATACAGCCAATCTTCCTGACTGTTCTATTGATTATTTCACATACAAGCCAATTCTTTTCTCTTTCTCATGAAGCTAGTGTGTGTAAAGAAATACACGAGTGTACTTCTGAGTTTAGTCTTATGATGCAACATAAAGACAGAAGCAGACTCTGAAACACATGTGAGAGTTGGGTGAACTATCGGAACAACATCGGTTCTCTTCTTCCTAGGGTTGGTAGACAAGAAATACAGAGTCCAGCTGACAGTGCAGCTGAACCGGCAGAGGCGTGCCACTCTATTGGTGAGTATGTCACACAACAATTCAGACAGTGTCTCTTGGATTGATAAAACCAAGAAGGAAAACGATCCAGAAGAGATGGAGGAGCTGAGGGCCTCACAACTTCAGAAGCACTGTCTGTTACCGTGTCTGTAGAGTTCACTCTCTGAGGGGCCTTTCTTCTCCTCCTTGTATTTCTGCTGGAGGAACTCTATCCGGGGACACTCACACATACTGAGGCTGTTCACAAGAGTGACAGCTTCCTTTTTGAGAGAGGGCTGCAAAGGAGAAAAAAACATCTTAGGGCTTTTTTTTTTTTTTCATGTAAAATAGCATTTCTACTCAGAAGCAGATAGCTTATTATTTTACGTTTCTGTGTTGGCCAATGTAATCTGCAAAGAGATAATCTCCAGGTGCAGCTTCATTATGCAAAATTATTTAAATATTCAAAAGTCACATGCAAATGTGTCTATACAAAAGTGATAAGGAACAAAATTTGCTCCGCAGGGAAAATCAGCCAAAGCCATAACAGACATCAGTGCGGTGCCGGCTTCAACAGCTTTCAACAAGGGCTGGGGGACTCTTGCTAACTCCAAAGGAAGGCCCTGTTGGGGCGAGGTGTCACGTCAGAAGGGGATCCCACTCATTTTGGGTGTATGCTATGCAGTCAACATTGTTTTCCAGGAACAAAACATTTCCAATTGTGCACAGACATCTTAGTTTTGTTATGACTAACTTCACTTCTTCCAAACTGCATGAGTGTTATACAAAGAGCAGACAGAATCACTGTTCCTCGTAAGGAGCCTAGAGCTATGAGAGATTATGAGATGTTCTAAGGATGGGGGGAGAAATGGGCAATGTCACAATCTGAGCTCAGATGGATCTTTTTGTCCTTGTCACAGCCTCAGAGTTTTAAATTGATCACTAGTTTTTGATTAACAGCCATATTATTTAGAATTATGTCTTTTCTGAAATTCAATTAGGAAATTATTTCCTAATCGAAACCCAAAGTTACCCCAAAAAATTCTTCTTAGGAAAGGAAAATTGGTTCCTGTGAATACCAAGTCCACACTTCAGCAAATGACCTTTCCACCCTGCAGTGGTCAAGGCTGCTTGCTTAGTTACAGTCTCTGTGCACCACACTTGGGGGACAGAGTGAGGTCAGAACTATGAACAATAATTAAAACCATAAGACATCTCAAGCTGCGTCAAAAAAGATATCGTCCTTAACTGAAATGAGCAGAAGGTGGTAATGGGATGCTGGCTCAGGCTCTAAGATAGGAGGGAATCCAAATAGAAGTGTAAAGAAAAACTATTTTAAGATGAGAAAATACACTAAGGCATAGACATAGATAGTGGTTCTGGCCACTGTCTACTCATTCACCTAATTTTTGTTGAGAACCTAGTCTGTAAATGTAGTCTTTGCCCTTAAGCACAGTAGAGAAAGGCTTACAAATGGCTACATTTCAACACAAGGGTTTTGTAATAATGATTCTCAAGTGCTTGCTATTTACAGAAGTCAACGCTTAATACTTTGGAAGATTAGCCAGGGTTGTCCACCCTTGCTCTTAACCCCGCAGCATAGAGGCAGTTCAAGAATAAGATGCCCTTCAATTCTTCACAGAGATAGAAAGGGAAATTCTTAAATTCATTTGGAACAACAACCACAACAACAACAACAAACTCAGGATAATAAAAACTATTCTCAACAACAAGAGAACTTCGGGGGAAATCACCATCCCTGACCTCAAGCTCTACTACAGAGCAATAGTGATGGAAACTACATGGTATTGGCACACAGACAGGCAGGTAGATCAGTAGAATAGAATTGAAGACCCAGAATTAAACCCATACACCTATGGTCACCTGATCTTTGACAAAGAAGTCAAAACCATCTAGTGGAAAAAAAGAGCATAGTCAACAAATGGGGCTGGCTCAAGTGGCAGTCAGCATGTAGAAGGATGCAAATTGATCCATCCTTATCTTCTTGTACAAAGCTCAAGTCCAAGTGGGTCAAGGACCTCCACATTCAACCAGATACACTGAATCTAGTAGAAGACAAAGTGGGAAAGAGCCTTGAATATGTCGACAAAGGAAGATTTCCTGAACAGAACACAAATGGCTTATGCTCTAAGATCAACTATAGACAAATGGGACCTCATAAAATTGAAAAGGTAAAGGACACTGTCATCAGGACACAATGGTAAGTCAGAGTCTGGGAAAAGATCTTTACCAATCCTACATCCAATAGAGGGCTAATATCCAATATATACAAAGAACTCAAGAAGTTAGACTCCAGAGAACCAATAACCCTATTAAAAATGGGGGACAGAGCTAAACAAAGAATTCTCAACTGAGGAAACTCGAATGGCCAAGAAGCACCTAAAGAAATGTTTAATAACCTTAGTCATCAGGGAAATGCAAATCAAAACAACCTTGAGATTCCACTTCACACTAGTCAGAATGGCAAAGATCAAAAACTCAGGTGACAGCAGATGCTGGCGAGGATGTGGAGAAAGAGGTACACTCCTCCACTGTTGGTGGGAAGTCGAAGTGGAAGGGTCAGGAGTTCAAAGTTATGGGCGATACACAGAGAAAGCAAGCAGGCCGAGGGGAAGTGATTGGGGTAGAGCAGCATCAGGTTCGAACACAGCAGTGTTCTCATTTATGTGGGTCACCGGGTGACGCGGCCTGGGAAGCAGTACTCTCCAGCACTGATCTACGTCAGGAGGCGGCAGGAAAGTGGGCTAGATGTGTTGGAGCTCAGGGTCCCAGCAACGACACAAAATTAGCAGTGAGGACGGAGAAGCAGAGAGGAAAGAAACGGTGGCAGAAAACGGAAATAGGAAGCTGGACGGCCGCTAGAAAGCACAGCCAAAGCGCGGGGATGGGGTGCTTTCAACTCCGACTTTATAGGAGTGCTGGAGGTTCGTGTTGAGTTTGAAGCCAATTAAAGAAGGAACTTTCAAAGTCACCAATAAAAGACTCCAAGAAGAATCAAGTCAAGGCAGGCAGACAGAGCCGTGGAGGGCTGCCTGGGCTGTCCTTTTCATGCCTAAGAATCTGTCTGTCGGCTGCCATGCCCCCAAGCTTCCTGGGAACCAGGAACAGAAGTCTGTGGTAACCAGGGGTGCGGGGACGGGGAGGCACGCTGGATTCTGGGTGGGAGCGTGAGCTACCTTGCTTGTGTCGCTGTCTTTGAATCCCCTTTCAAGTATTTGTAGTAGATGCTTCTTCTTTACAGTCACTTCAGGATCAAAGACATAGAAAAGGCACTCCAGCATCTTCCGGTAGCTCCTCAGGAAGAAAAGCGGCAGAAAGTGGGTGAGGGGTAATGTCACAAAAGCTTAACCCTTAGGAAGTTAACTGTGCACCATGGTGAGAGTTTCCTGTTCCCAGTGTCATTAAGACCTCCAGGGCCCCTACCCCACGCTCAGAAAGAGGCTCACTCTAGACAAATCATGAAGTCATCTCGGCCATGGGAGATGCAGGACCAGGAAACATTTACTAGCAGGGTGCATCTTTTATATGGTGAACTTTGAAAACAGGAATATTCATATTCTCTCTCTCCCCACTCAAAATGAAACAAAGGCAGCTTTTTACAGTTACTTGTAACAGAACTGATTCTTACTCCGAATCTCGTATGTCTTCAAGATCCAAACACTTTTGGAATTTCTCTTCAAACTTCAGCCTCAGAATACGGTTGTTGACTTTAATGACCCGCTTCACCTTCACTCCCGTGATGCCGTACGCTCTGAAGTCCCAGGTGCAGAAACGTGACAGGATTAGTTCATAGCAGGAGTTAAACCTACGTGGGGAGACAGGACACACACAAAAAGCAGAACAGTGGATTGCCTTCAACATGCTGAAGGGTATGAAATAAACCTTGAAGATCCTAGTTTGTGATATTTTTTGCTAAACATACTTCATCAGATCACAGTAGCTGTATTTTTGTTCCACTGGGCATATTTGATCAACAGAAGATGCTAAAATTTGAAACACAGTAAAATGTTCTTTTTATTATCTATTATCTAGTTCTTCTACCTAAAAATGATGTTGATTGAACAGTCCTTCTTTCTTAAGAATATTTGATTAGCTTCAGTGTGACCACATATTCCTGGCCACTTTCCTTCAGGCTATGACTTCATCTTTTCTTTTCTGTTTTTTTTTTCTCCCTGATTCCTTGAAATGATTTCTTTTTAAATTTTCATTTATTTTAGTTCTTTTTTTTTCATGCTGTTAAGGATTGAACCAAGGACCTTCTGCAATCAGAGAAGTCCTTTGTCACTGAACTATTCCCCAGTCTCCAATAGACTTGGAAAGCTTGCTTTTCACCGAGAACCAGAATTATAGCTCTCTTATTTCCACTGTCCCTAGGTGATTTTATCTATCATGTACATATGTATGTATGTATGTATTTTTGTACCCATGCATGATATATGTATGTACGCATGTATGTATGTATATATATATATGCATGTATGTATGTATATATATGCATGTATGTATTCATACACAGATAATCATCTCTGCCCAAATGTAGCTGTAGTACCCAGTTTGAATATCCACTGGTTTCTAAAACACTCGAGTAAATATGTAAAGGGACTTTCAAAGCTAATTACTCAGCACCTGGCTCCAACCTGTAGTTAAAAAGGCAGGAGTGGCTGTCTCCACTCCTCTTCACCCGCTAGCACGCCTGTACCACATCTCAAATGCATGCTGAATCATACCCTGGGTCATCATCAGCACTGGCCCTGTCCTCTTTGGAATTATCATTGTCTCTGACTCTATCCCAAGAACTTCCTAAGTTAGGGCACTTAGTGAGAAGGGTGGTGTCCACCCTCTCTCCTAAGGCTTATATTCCAAAGGGGGTAGATATTCAATAATATGTAAAGCCATAAATATGACAAATGCTAAAGAATAAAGACTTAGCAGAGAAGCCTTGGGTAAGGAGTGCAGAGGGCACCTTCTTGAAGCCTCAGAGATCTTCCAGGGAGAAAAGTGATCTGAGAACCAGAGGAGGATGTGGCAGCTTTGAGAAACTCTAGATCATGGGTCCTTTCAATGGCTGGTCTGCTCTCTGCTGCCCTCATCTGGCTGTTCTAATAAAATTACAATTTTGTCTTAAAATTGCACAGAATGGAGATTAAGACCGAAAGAGAGACCAGTTGACAAGGAAGCAAATGATTCTTTATGAGATTCATTTACCCTGTGACCATTTATGTAACATAGGTGTGAGGGCTACAGTCACAGAGGAAAGCTCCCTGACGGGTGATTTCTGAGCCCACTAGCTGAACTCCTAGCTTAGGGCACCTGACTTACCACCAAAGGCTTTATCAGTGCAGGAGGTGACAGATAGCCCAAATGACCTCTACGTCATATGTATGACCCAGATCTTGGCAGCTCCTTCCCTAGGCCCTTAGTCTAATACATGCAGTCTCTCTTCAGAACCCACTTTCTTGCAAGAAATGACATGCACTTTGGAGTAGGTTGATGTAATTGTGCCTCCTTGTGGATCTGAGCTTATATTACACAAGGAAACAGTAACAAACGGTTCTGTTTAAAGATGCTTACAGTAAACCACCTGGTGTCAGTCTCAGGAGTTAGAACAGGTCTAGCTAACAAAGTTGGAATGAACCAAATTTCATTCTCAGCTTGTCCAGATCATTTCCCACTGGCTGTGATACAGGGAACCCGGCAGCCTGAAGTCTGGCTTTGTGCCCCTTCTCCCACCACCCAATGGCCTTGTTCCCACTGACGGCTTAGCTCCCACACGGCTTCCCCTTTGACTACAGGCCTGCAGGATGGCCAGGAGGCCTCCACGGTGGCAACCTGCTGTGGCCAGTTATGCAGTTGCTTTCTGCTCTGTTCTGGTTGTCAGTCAGTGTTCAGAATCCAGGGCTAGCTATCTGCCCAGCAACTGTATAAACATCTCGAGGACAGCAGTGGGACATAAACTTTTTTCTTAAAATATTTACAAACTTCCCATATACTTTTTATGCTGACTGGCTAAGAAAAAGAATGGGTGTTGAGTGACCCCGTTGAGGTGTCCAGGGCTTGGCTCATGACGATAAGGCAATGAGACAAAGGTACAGGTGGAAAATGCATGACAGCAAATTTTCAACAGATGGATATTTTGATAAAAACTATTTTGAAAATGAGACACTTTGCAAGTTGATCACCTGGCTCAGGATCAAATATACAACTACTTTTGGAGCCCTACTCAAAGCTCAGGTTTACCAGTCATCAGCCTGAGTGCCTTCTTCAAAATGGATGTTGCCCACAGTCTCCAGCTCAGTTAGCAGAAACGGGGTCAGTAAGCCGTGACTCTTCTTCTTCTGTTTTACTTCAGTCCGATAAATCGCTTCAATCCTACCAGGGACAAAACACACATGCAGGGGTTCATCACATGTGAGACTCACAGCATTCACACACAGCTGTTCATTCATGTGCCGTAGAACATGCACGTAGCATGGATTTGAGAATCAGTTACCTCTTGCTTTCAGTGGCGGGGTAACGTGAGTGTTAGCAGTTAGACCCAGAACAAGATATTCTGTTTCTAGCAGTGAAAAGCTATGATTTTGTTACCCTCATGCAAAGTATGAAAAGCGGAGACTTCCGGATCTAAGAGCATGGATGCCAAATCCTAGACAGGTCGTTTTGTCTTCTTACACCCACGTATTCTCAGCACCACACCAGTACTAATAGTATTTCCGTCTAAAGAGCTAGCGAGTGGGAAGGTCACCTGGCATGGACATTACAATCCTGTTGTTAAGATCATTACAAGGGCCCTAGTAACCCATTTACCCAGTGTCCCCAACAAGCAAGGACTGTAGTGTGCCTTGCTGGTCTGGTCCACGTGCTGCATTTCTGAACTAAGGAGCACTCAATTGCTTTTAGTTTGCAGCCAGAAGCTAAGATGTGATGCCATGCTGAGCAGAGGAAGCCCACTGTGCTTAACTGAAAATGGCTTCAGCCAGAGCCCAGCTCTGAGTGGGTGGGGGCCCTAGGACCTGGGTGTGCCAACACGGTTCAGGTTCTGCTTTCTCCCATTTATCAAAGGAATTGAGCTCAACTCTCGGCCTCCAACATGGTTATTTTATTTGATGCCGTTATCAACCGGAATGACCAGATAGTTGGGCAAACATACTCATGTAGTTTCTTGTTCCAGAATGTGATTCTGTCATCCAGAGCGCTCAGCTTGGTCAGTATCTTCTGCTGCAGAACCGATTCCTGTGTGACAACCTCACTATTCCGGGCTTTCTCACCCTCCGGCGCTGTATCGCTCTGCCCCTTGCTAGAGATCTTGAGTTCAGCCAGTTCCCGTTCTAACTGTGGAAATCAATGTACCAAAGAGAAAATTAAAAATAAAACACGATTAAGGCAAAGCCTCAGATATTCATTTTAGTTGGTTTAAATGGTCAAAGTAGACATCCAGGTAGCTCAGGCTTTATAAAAGCCAAGTAGGCAGCTTTGACCTTGGTGCAAATTCAGCTAGTGTCTATTGAATGAGCGACAGTTAGAAACAGCAAGCATGGCCGTCTCTTCACAGAAAACAAACACATTGAAGACACAGGCCATGAAATGTTGAGTGTGCTTATTAAAGTCAAAGTGAAGTTACCACCAATGGTGGGCTGCATGTGAATAAAACCTTATACTTCAGATAATGCAATTTTTAGCATAATAACTATTTTTAAAAACTATGTGTGGAGAGATACAACCACAGAAAACACATAAAGAGGAGACAACATTTCCTTTTGCTTCAGTATCTGACCAGCTCAAAAACTATACACTGCATCAGATTTTAATGTTTTGGGGTTTGCTGTCTATATTAGACTTTTGGCATTAATTGATATTTAAAATATTGCTTTAAATATTATTTATCTTGATTACTTAGCCCTTGGGTCACTCCTTTAAAGTCTGAGGCCAGGGAAAATCTCTTGTAGGATTAAAAGATAAACTATAATGCACAGCATTTATAAAAAGAAATTTACTAGTTAAGTGATATTTCTTCACTTATATAGCTTTAACTGGTTGCTATAACCAAATTACATATTTAAACAATGTGTGCAGTTTATATGATATATATTCCTTTACTTGCTTGTTGGTAATATGGTTGAAATTTGAAGTACACCCAAATTTGAAACTTTTGACATATTTTAGATATTCAGATACAGGACATTCAGAGTTCATGTAAGGGGTTGGGGATTTAGCTCAGTGGTAGAGCGCTTGCCTAGCAAGCTCAAGGCCTTGGGTTCGGTCCTCAGCTCTGGAAAAAAAAAAAGGGCAGAGTTTATATAAATATTCCAAAATGTGAAAGACTCTAAACTCTGAAATCCATTTGGTTGTAAAGCATTCTAGGTAAGAGGTTCTCAACCTATATACTTGAAAATGACACATTATAAAATGGATTTTGACATTTTGGTCTTTCTATGATTTTTAATCAAATAATTTAAAGGTAATTAACATTGTACTTCAAGAATCTCATTCTGATTATAAACCAAAAATATGCTCATTTGTAGAAAGGGCCATTAAATATATTTCAAACTTCAATTCCATACAAATTTTATTTTAACTTTTTTATACCTTTAAACGCATGGATACGTGGTACGTATAATGAATGGCGGTCCCTATGAAGGAAAAGGAAGGTGCTGGATCCCCTGAAGCCAGAGTTCCAAGTGGTTTCGGGTCACCAGGTATGGGTGCTGAGAGCCAGCTTGAGTCCTCTGCAAGAGGCCGACCCATGTGCCCAGCTCTCCAGCTTTACTTCTTAGTGACAACCTCGTAAGTAGCCTACTGCAAAACCACCAGCTTGTTTTCTTGGTAAAGATTTAGGTAGCATCTCATGCTCTGTTACTGTCAATGAGGTGGTGATGAATAGCCATAGAATAAAGTACACTAGTAGACTTGCTGAGCGGATGGCTAGGAGCTCTCTGAAGCTGTGTGACCACGGCTCACTCTCAGGAGTAAGGCAGAGTGGATTATGGTCATCTGTGCCACCTAATGCCGTTGTGTGCTGTGCTTTGAAAGGTTTACAGCAAAGGTGGTTTCACACTGCATTAGAAGATTCATAAAGGACTGCTTATTAGTCACTGTGATGTATTCATTTGTAACGTGATGACTTATATGCTTCCTCCTGTTTTCCTGTTTGTACATCTCATTTTAACCTTATCTTCCTCATGGACGCACTGTACTAAGAACAGAATCTCTTTGGGCATGCATCCTGTTTCTTGAGAATAGTTTAATGTCGTTAGACCTTTTTTTCCCTTAATGTGTATGTGGAGGACATGTGCTTGTGTGTGTGTGAGCATGTCGAGGCCAGAAGCCAAACACAGGTGTCATCCCTCAGGCACTGTCCACATCATTTTTTAGCTAGGGTACTGGAGACTGCTAAGTACCCTCAGCTGGCTGACAAGTGAACACCAAGGTCCACTGGTCTTGACTTCCCCAGCTCTAAGATGAGCAGCACACATTACCATGGCTACACTTCTATCTGGACTCTTGGGACTGAAACCAGGTCCTCATGCTGTGCAGGAGGCACTTTACCTACTGAGCCATCTTCCTAGCCCATGTGCTTACCTTTTATGAATAACAACTTTTAGTACAAAAGCATCTTACTTTTTTGTTTTGCAACTGAACTTACATCTTTTTTCTTTGCAATGTCTAGTATGTGGCAGGTTGAGATCAGCTAAATCAATCCATCTACATATTTATTTTTGATATTTTATCATTTAATTTTTATCCCCACTTGCACTAAAGGGCAAATGAAGCACCCAGCTTCCCCACTCCTAAATGCCTTGATGGGTTTCTAACACTGTGATGGTTTGTATATCCTTGGACCAGGGAGTGGCACCATCTGGAGGTGTGGCCTTGTTGGAATAGATGTGACCTGGTTGGAATGAGTGTGTCACTGTGGGTGTGAGCATAAGATCCTCACCCTAGTTGCCTGGAAGTCAGTCTTCCACTAGCAGCCTTTGGATGAAGATGTAGAACTCTCAGCTCTGACTGTGCCTTGCCTGCCTGGATACTGCCATGCTCCCACCTTGATGATAATGGACTGAACCTCTGAACCTGTAAGCCAGCTCCAGTTAAATGTTGTCCTTTATAAGACTTGCGTTGGTTATGGTGTCTGTTCACAGCAGTAAAACCCTAACTAAGACAGAAGTTGGTACCAGGGAGTAATATTGATGTGGTATTGCTGTGATAGGCCTGACCATGCTTTTATTTGAAAGAATGTGGATTTTGGGACTTTGGATTTGGAAAGCAGTGGAATGCTTTAAATGGGGCTTAATGGGTCATCCTAGTAGGAATATGGAAGACTTTGTGGCTGGGAGTGATTTGAACTATATTGACCTGGCCCAAGAGATTTCAAAGGAGAAGAATTTCAGAATGTGGCATAAAGACTGTTTTTGTGGTATTTTGGTGAAGAATGTAGCTACTTTTTGCCCTTGTCTAAAAAGTCTGCCTGAGGCTAAGGTGAAGAGACTTGGATTAATTGCATTGTCAAAGGAAGTTTCAAAAAAGCCCAGCAGAGACTTTGTTCTCTGGTTAAGTCTTATGAAGAGAAGTTTGAACAAGCATAGCAAGCTTAGAAAGGAAAATTATAAAATACATGGTTTGAGTATTAAAGGAGTACCAGGAAGTGAAATGGAACAAAATCCTGTGTTCTAGGAGATAACAGATTAAGGGAGTGGGACTTTGGGGTAAAATTCTACCCAGCTCAATTTAGATCTAGGCATGGAGGTGCACACCTTTAATCCCAGGAGATAGGCATGCTGATCTCTGAGTTCAAGGTCAATCTACAGAGCAAGATCCAGGACAGCCAAGTTTAGGCAGTGAAGGATTTGGAAAACAGAAAGCCACTGACAATGTAATAGTACAAGCGGGTCATGTTCTAGTTCCTCCAAGCAGCAAAACTCATGTTCAGCCATGTGCCTCTGGCTCTAGAGTTAAGAATGGAAGGAACTACTGGGACAATTGATGCTGGTTAGCGGGAGCTAAGAAATTATTAGTGATTAAGAAGAGACCAGCATCACTGAGGTGAAATCTTGTGGGAAGTGTTTTCTGGGAGCACAAAGAAGCTGTGTTCCAGAGATAGCCAAGGTGGTACCTTGTGCTGCAGCTGAACTTGGTAATGTGTAAGAATCACCCAGGTGGTACTGGTTTTGAAGGCATGAAGGTGTCATGAAGAACAGCTGAGACTTGCTTGGCACTGTGAGAGGCCATGGAAGGCCATTGGTGAAGGTGCAGCCTCAGTTGTATTTGATGGCCGAGGACTGAAAGGGTCATGCAAAGGATTTGAGGCTTGGCACCATGAAGAGAGCCTATGAGAGGCTATTGGTGAAGCCTAGTTGGAGTAGAACACCCCAGTGTATTGGAGATGTCAGTACCATGGATGATCACCAAGAACAGCAGCCGTAGGAGAGCGGATCAACCTAAGCTTAGAGTGCTACAGAGGGCAAAGCTGGAGAAGTGATGCCAGCCCGTAGGAGGAGCTCAAACAATCAAGTGGAATCTCAGACACTGAAACAAGAAGCTGTAACATTGAAACTGCCTTGGAGACTCAAAGATGTTAAAGATGCCAGAGCCATGGGATACATGCTGAGAAAAGCTGCTAACAGGGAGTGGAACCAGCCCAGGTGAAAGCAGTTTGTTGCAGTCAACAAAGATGAAAAAGAATTGAAGATCTGAAGACTGATTTGACATAAGCCATGGAGATGCAGAGTTTGGAATTTGCCCAGTTGGTTTCCTGTCTTTCTTTGAGGATTACAATTAAGTGATTGGATGAATCTCAGAAGAGAACTTGAACTTTGGACTTTTAACATTGTTGCAACTGCTATAGACTATGAGGACTTTGAAAGTTGGACTAAAATGCATTTTGCATTATGCTATGTTTAAGTATGGCCCCCCATAGACTCATGTTTTTGAACAAGTCTATGGGGACCAGGGAGTGGAATGTGATGGTTTGTACATCCTTGGACCAGGGAGTGGCACCATCTGGAGGTGTGGCCTTGTTGGAATAGATGTGACCTGGTTGGAATGGGTGTGACACTGGGGTGTGGGCATAAGATCCTCACCCTAGTTGCCTGGAAGTCAGTCTCCCACTAGCAGCCTTTGGATGAAGATGTAGAACTCTCAGCTCTGACTGTGACTTGCCTGCCTGGATGCTGCCATGCTCCCACCTTGATGATAATGGACTGAACCTCTGAACCTGTAAGCCAGCCCCAATTAAATGTCCTTTATAAGACTTGCCTTGGTCATGGTGTCTGTTCACAGCAGTAAAACCCTAAGACAAACACCATGTGTTAAATCCATTGTGTTTCATGTTTTTGAGGAGTTACAGAAAATTTTACACTTACAAGGTTCTGTTTTTCAAGTAAATGATTCTTAACTTTTCAAAATCTACTTTTAATAAAAGGAATCTAATTATTCTGCATAAAAAGCACACACACTATAGAGTTTGATTTGAAGTTCCCCATTGTATACCTGTATGTGTGTATACCTGTGTGTGTGTGTGTATGTGAGTGTGTGTGTATATGTGTGCTTATGTATGTGTGTGTGTGAGAGGGAGTATGTGAGTGTGTATGTATGTATGTATATATATATATGTATGTGTGAGTATGTGTTGGAGTGTGTGTGTGTGTGTGTGTGTGTGTGTATGTATGAGTGTGTGAGTGTGTTTGAGTATGTGAGTGTGTAAATGTGTGTTTGTGTGTATGTGAGTGTATGTATGTGTAAGTGTGAGTTTGTATGTATGTGTGAGTGTGTTTGAATGTGTATGTGTATGTATGTATGTGTGACTGTGTGTGTGTGTATGTGCACGTGCGCTCACAGCTCTATGCAAGCCACAGGACATGTGTGGAGGACCATCTCAATGTTGGTCCTCACAGTCCGCCTTGTCTGCGACAGAGCCTCTGTTCTATGCTGCTTAAGTCCTGTCTCTGCTTCCCAGTCTCACTTTAAGAGCACTGTGACCACAAACACAGGCTACCAAGCCTGCTTTACATGGGCGCTGGAGATTGGAACCGAGGTCTCACACCCATATCTTTAAAAAAAATTATAAATAAAATGCAGTTCAGTTAATTATCTGGAACTAAAGTATTTTTAGAGTAAACCTGACTCAAATGTCAGTATTAATCACATGCATGCACACATGCACACAGGATGGGAGTGAACGGGCAGTGGAGTTAAGGATTTACTAGCTTGTCGGATAATTTTCCTACACTGTGGCCACTGAAATTCTACATGATTAAATCTTACCGTTTTCTTTGCAAAGTTGAATAATTTTATCCGTTCTTCGGGTAGCTTCTGTAACTTGCATTTTCTGTCATTTAGTTTTTCAAGTTCTTCATTCAGATGTCTCTGAACAGTTTTTATTCGCATGTTATAGTACATTATTTTTTTCATTGCTGTGGACTGAAGGTAAAGGGTTAGATAAAACAAATTACAGGTAGCTGTGTTGGCTAGTTTTATGTCAACTTGACACAAGCTAGAGTCATTTTGGAAGAGAGCACTTCAATTTAGAAAATATTCAGCCATATTAGCTGCTGGAGTGTTTTCTGGATTGATGATGGAAAAGGGAGGGCCCAGCTCACTGTGGGCTGGTGGTCCTGGGTGCTGTAAGAAAGCAGGATGAGCAAGCCACGAGGAGCAAGCCAGCAAGCAGCGCTCCTCCATGGCCTCTGCATCAGCTCCTGCCTCCAGGCTCCTGCCCTGACTTTTCTGGGAGATAAATCTCAAGGAGGAAGCGGCAATCAACTCTTTCCTCCCTAAGAGTTTTGGATCACAGCAATAGAACTATAACTAAGGCATAGTTATCAGTGATATTGTATAAACATAACACGTTCTTTATACATTTGGAAGTTTGCTAGCTCCATCAGAAATGCTGGTGCTGACAGCAGACACAACGGTGCCCACAGGATTTTGTATTTAATTTATGATATGACATAACATCCCAAAGAGCATCTTTATTTTTGATATGTGAGTATGTGGCATATGAATGTCTATTTCCAAGACTCCAATAAAGAAATTACAGATACAATTTAACTTATAAAATAGTATACTTAGCTAAAAAGACATAATACTGGAACAAATATGAAACCACATTATTCCTACATTATTAATTTAGGGAAAACATTTAAAAGAGTTAAAAGTAAATGCCAAATTGAGTATAATTCACTTTTTAAAAGCCTGACAAAAAAATTGTCCTCTCCCCCAATCTGTGAAATAATGCTCTAAGTGAACTCCTTTTAGACTGATGATATCATTAAATTATCATTCTAATGCAATTATCTCCAACCTTAAACCTAATACTATTCAGTTATTAACCCACAAATAATAACAAATTGATTAAGTAGCCCATCATGGATTATACAAGTTAAATGATGCCTGAGAATTAGATTAGTCAAAAAAGAACCAGCCAGCAGTCTACACAAAAGGATCAGTGTTGGTCCAAGAAGAGATTCCTTTTGGAAAAGCAGGTTGAAGAACATCAGAGCAAAACACTTGACATCCATCATATATATATATATATATATATATATATATATATATATACACACACACACATATATTGTGTGTGTGTGTATATATGAAAGGAAGAAAAAAAATTGGAAAATGATGTTTTTGTTATTTTGAATATTTGGGGTAAGTGGAAAATCCAATACACTGAGAGGTAAAAGAATTTCAAATGAATTCTTAAATCTAAGACAACATCATATATTGAGGAGTAAGTAGTTATTTTGCCAGACAAAATAGACAATGCTAAGTTATATTTCAAATAAGCAACAAGGTATGCACCAAACTTGCTTGTATTCATTTAGTTATATCAAGACATACTTTGGTATTTATATGAAATTCAAATTTAACCTAGTTTTTTTTCCATGTGGGGGAAAAAGAGTTTTAAAATACTACATTTAATTTGTTCTAACACAATTTTAAGAATCAGGTATCAATCTATTTCCAACACCAGTTTCCCATTGTTTTTGTCTGACCACCGAGTTCCAGAGTTAACGTTATTATCTGTATCCTTTCAGGTGAAGCATCCTGCTACGGAAGGGACAAACAGAAGACAGGAACTGACTGTGTCTTAACAGCCACATGAGGACCCAGCCAGAAGAAAGCCATTAACTATGCAAACTCGAGTCACAGATACCTGACTTCGACAGCACTTACATCAGCCAGCTCCTTGATTTGCTTTGCTGATACGTCAAACGTGTCGAGTCGTTGGAGAGACGGCAAGTGGTAGAGCACGTGGGTGGAGTAGTTACACAGCTGACACACGGGGTTGGACTTATACTGAGGATCATTCAGACACAAGTCCTTTAAGCAAGTGAGCTTGGTCAAGTTAGTAAGGTCCTAAACACAAGTGACAATGATCAATCAGTTAGGAACATTCGCCTTGAGAAGAAGGGTCCTAACCCCTAACATCACAATCCAGTGTCACACTCTAACGCACTCCTGAGTACGCATGCTACAGTGACCTAGGCGGCTGAGGTGTTTCTCTCTAGGGAAAGGACATGTGAGATGCCAGAAGAGAAGACCAACCTTTGCTAAATGGCAGGCTACACGGCTATGCATGTTCTGCGTGTCCCAGCTGCTCCTAACCAAGAAACACTAATTCCAGTTTACTGTTCCTGAGGGACATCTGTGATCGTATTATAATAGCCCCTTGCTGAAAAGCAGTGACAGCTTCGTGTCATCTATCAAACACCCCACACTGAAGATTTGATTAGCCTTGTAGTCCCAACTCCCTGTGCTCTTGGGCAGACCATGTAATGCTGACATTACTCAACAGACCTGTGGCTTCTGATCTCTTCATGAATACTCATCTCTCCCTCTTGGAATGGCCACTGCCACTGCCCAGAAGAGCCTCTTCCAGTGCCTGGTAAAATGCTGCTAGCCTTTCCTATTGATTAGTTCCCTCGCAGTTGCACTAATCAGGTAACATTTTACTCAAACTTCTTCTTAAAGGATTTATTCCACCGCCTTGAAATACCCTTCTGTTTTTCTCTGAGTTAGAGTATGTCTTTACATTGACCGATTTAAACTTATTTCTTACTCCCTTTTCTCTCATATTTTCATAAGCTGTACTTGACTGCGTGCCTTCAGTCTCACATTGTCAGAATGATATTGTGAGCAAGGTGAGAGAGCAAAGGGAGTTTGACAAGAGAGATTTATTATAGCATATTTAAAATGGCTCCAGCAAGCTTTGGTGCACAGAGAGCAGACTGAAGACAGTGAAAAGGAAAAGAGGGTTAGCAAGGTGACTCAGCAGGTAAGGGTGCCGCCTGCTGTGACAGCCTGAGTGGAATGGGTGAAGTGACTTCTGCAAAGTGTCCTCTGTCTCCACATGTGTGCCATGGTGTACATACACACACACACATACACACACACACACACACACACACACACACACACACACACACAAATAGGGAGGATTATGAGAAGTTGTTTTGTTTGTTTGCTTGTTTTTTCTGCTTTCTCCGTAATGCAGACTGGTAAGGATAGTGTTGCCAACCAGGTTGAGAGTGATCCAGGCAGTAAGGCTCTGGGCATATTCTGAATGGGCAACAACAAGATTTGCTCACAGACTGAAGGTGGGATGTGAAGGAATAATAGGGGTAAAAAAGACTGTAAGGATTTTTGCCTAATTAACTAGAAGAGTGGCAAGACTAGAGAGTCAGAGATGCCTGCAAGGAAGGAGGGCTGGGGAGGGGAATCGGTTGGAGTTCCTTAAGACATGTGTGCAGCTCAGAAGAGACAACAGGGTGAGCAGAGGGACCAGCCGAGCAGTAATTAGAGCAGGTGCATTCACAGTCCAAAGACAGGATGGGATTGTGTAGAGAGTGAGTGAAGAAGAGCCCCAGAAGGGGCAGTCTACCTTTTCAGATGCTCGAAGAGGACGAACCCCCAGCAAGATAAATGTAGCCAGAAAGACTAGGACAAAGTTCAGAGGAAGGAACATCCTACCAGCTAAATAGGTAAGTTATTTTTTGGTTCTAAAAGGATGAAGTCCTATGGCTATCTGAACAGATGCTACTCAAACTCCCTAGAGCAGTGGTTCTCAACCTTCCTAATGCTGAGACCCTTTACAGTTCCTCATGTTGTGCTGACCCCCCTACCATAACATTATTTTGTTGCTACTTCATAACTTCCATCTCGATACTGTGAAAAATGTAAATATCTGATCTGTAACCTCCAGAAGGGATCATAATGCACAGGGTGGGAACCACTGCCCTAGACCAGGAAGCACAAAGTAATGAACTCAATGCAATTACTCCTTGAAGGAGGATTGTTTGGTATATTTTCTGGTTTATGCAGTTGGTAACTCAGGTTGAAAAACAGAAGCCAACCATTTAGTTGAACATACCTTGAAGGAAGTAATTTGATTTCCAGAAAGGTTTAGTTTTTCCAGTTGTTCATTGGAATCAAGACATCGACCTTCCATTTAAAAACAAGATTAAGGACATGTTAGGAGTGAGGGCATAGCTCAGTGGCAGGGGGCTTGTCTTGCATACCCAAGGCCAAGAGTTCAATCCTCAGCATCACAAAAAGAATTAGATTTCTTGTTCTACCTTTGTTATATACACAGGCACACTTGTAAGTTTCAGATGGCCCTTATTCCTGCATTCCAATAGGATTAACAACACCACTGCATAATTAGCAATCGTGATGAGTGCCTGAGAGTCAAACATCTGAACCATAGATTTAAAAATAGGTAGGGAAATAGAGGTGGATCTGGGAAGAGATAGGTGGGTATAAATATGATCAAAACACACTGTAAGAAACTCTCAAAGAACCAATAATTAAAAAACATCTTCATAACTCAATAGAAAGAACTATGATCTAAGGTAAAAATGTATGCAAAAGTAAAATGGCTTTTCAATGGCATAACGTCTAAAAGAGGCAAATCTAAGCACACATTTTAAAAATGCATTAGCTCAGATTCTAAAGGGAACATACATACCAATGCTGCAGATTAAGTTTCCTGCAAGGTTGAGGTCTTTTAGATTCTTCAAAGTCTGCAAGCCCTGGAAGCGTAGACATATGCTTTTAAAACCTCAACTCTGACGTGTGTGTGTGTGTGTGTGTGTGTGTGTGTTTTGCCTGTGTGTATGCTGTGCACCACAGAGAACAGAACAGGGTGTTGGATTTCCTAGGACTGGAGTTACAGATAGTTGAAGAGTTGCTATGTGGTGTTGGGGACTGGAACCCAGGTCCTCTGGAAGAGCAGCCAGTGCATTTAACCTCTGAGCCATCTCTCTAGCCCCAAGGTAGTTCTTTTTGACCACAATAATGATGCTATTCATAACTATTTTGACCCTTCATGTTGTATCATAGACACTGTGGTTTTAATGCCATAGCAGTAAACTGACTTTACATGCAAATTATCAAGATTATCTCACCTCAATATTTTTTATCATATTGTGGTTCAGCCACAGAACTTCCAATTTTATTAGCTTCTCTAAATTTTCTATTTTGGAAATTTTATTGTAATATAAATATAATTTTTCCAAATTTCTACATCCTTGAAGGCCTTCAATTTTCTGTTGAAAAGGAGATTGAAGAGCGTTACTTATTTCAAAATCTTTGACTTATCAATAAAGTAAGTTTCTAAGTCTTTTTTTCTTATAAGTACCACTTTATTGTAACATAAATACTCAGAAAAAATTAACTCTAAATTAAAAGAAACATATAATTTCTCCATTTAAATACAGCTATATTCAATTTTGTATGTGTTCTTTAAATGTTAACCAACTACATCTATTTGCTATTAATATAATCATATGCATATATTATGGATACTGCAGGGTTTTTTTTGCTTAAGACCATCTTACACATTTAATATTTACATAAATTAAAAAGTCAAAATTATGACTTTATGAAGGTCATGAAAGCTTTAAAATTCCCCTATGTGCAGAATATTCACATTTGATGATTTTATTTATTCTGAAAGTACTACAACTAAAATTTTTAACTGTTTTCTGTTGAATTACTTCTTGAGTGTAATATTCTTAGGGTAGGAGTTTCTGAGTTCAAAGGTATGCACATTTCTATTATCCATGACACATTTTGTAGTATTTCTTTCTAAAATACATGTCTAGCCACTTAGTGCCACAGTGAATCAGTTCTGCTGTAAGCAATACTGGCTACGACCTAACTTGATATGTTTACCAAAAAAAATTTTGTTTTGATTCCTTATTCTGCTTTCACTTTGTACAAGTTTTTATCTTTGCCCACTTATCAGTTTTGATCCATAAACACTGCATATATTTTAATGAATTGTTTTTCCAAAGTCAAGAATTCAGACTTAGATGTACCTTGTAAGATTGCCTGTTTAATCTTACCTCTATGCAGCATTCGGCAATCCAAAGTTCATTAAGCTGTAAGCAAGTCTCCAACCCTGAAATTTCCCTTATGTCTTGAGCAACAATTGTAAGACTTGATAAATTATGAAACAATGATAATCCAACTATTCGGGGATACCCTGAGAAAAACATCTCCAGTTTTGAAGTATCGGATCCTTCCTGTCCAACGATCTCATATGTTAAGCCATTGCACAGACACTGTTTGAAAAGAAAGAATTTGAATTATTATCTGTTTTAACTAGTTTTTGAAAAACTGTCTTTTGACAACACAAACTATAAACTTCCCCTGGCACAGACACCATTCTCAGACCCCACAGAAGAGAAAGATGGATCTCGCTACTGATGCCTGTGCCTCTAGTCATCCAATAGGAGGAATCTCCTTCCCACCAATTCTCACAGCTCCAGGAAGGAGAGTGAGAATGTTCCCAATCCTCACAGCTTCAGGAGGGAGAGTCAGAATGCTCTACTCAATACTCTTGCAAATATTACTGAACAAAGGGCTTGGACTCACCAATTCTTTAATGATTTCACCTCGATTTAAGTTTTCACTTTCAATCATCTTCCATTAAAAACAATGGTCACACTAATATATCTATTAAAGAAGACAAAAGACGGAGTTCAGTCCTGGAGTCACGTCAGGCCGATTGGTGCATCACCTTAACATGCTAGCAACAGTGGCATTGTCAGGCCCCTGATTACAGCTAGACAGCCTACCACCAGATGAGAAGAAAGAAACACACACCTGCACCAGGGAAAAGTTGACCTCTAGAAAGACTGATGAAGTTCTTGCAGGATGAACCAGGCATCAGATTGGGAGAAAAGCCATGTACAAAAAAAGAGAAAGGTGGGACGGGGTGGGGGGGAGGGCATGCCAAAATTCAAGACACTGAAAAGATAAGTTTTACTAAGCTAATTAAAAAAAAAAAAAGTAATGCTGTTTTCAAACTCAGAGCAGCAACTTTTGGGAAAAGGAACTGTTGCAGGGCTTACAGCAAAGTACACCTCAGCTTAGCACTCAGGCCTTGTGAACTGGGGCCACTGTCCCACCTTGATGAAGCTCTGCCTTGGACGAGGACCCTCTGAAGGTCAGGTGTTGTCAATACAAAGTCATTAAAAGGTAAAGTCTTTTTTTTTTATTGGATATTTTCTTTATTTACACTTCAAATGTTATCCCCTTTCCCAATTCCACCCCCCCCAACCCCCTATCCAATCCCCTTCTCCCTGCTTCAATGACGGTGTGCCCTCACCCACTCCAACCTCCCCACCCTCAAATTCTCCTACACTGGGGCATCGAGCCTTCTTCACAAGACCAAGGGCCTCTTCTCTCACTGATGCCCAACAAGGCCATCCTCTGCTACATATGCAGCTGGAGCCATGGATCCCTCTGTGTGTACTCCTTGGTTGGCTGTTTAGACCCTGGGAGCTCTGGTTGGTTGATATTGTTGTTCTTCCTATGGGGTTGCAAACCCCTTCAGCCCCTTCAGTCCTTTCTCTAACTCCTCCATTGGGGATACCATGCTCAGAGGCCATGGAGGTTCCTTCCCCCAAGAATGGGACCTGGTGTCCAATAGCAGCCTGATGGAGGGGGGTTATCTCCTCTTTTCCTCTTCCACCTGCCACTTGAAGATCACACCAGACACCTGATCCCAGTGCCTTGATCTTGGAACTCCTGGCATACAGAACTGTAGAAAACAAATGTCTACTGATTCTATTCAGCTCTGGGCATTTTATTATAGCGACATGAAATGGACCAAGGCATTGAGCCAAGGAGGAGAGGAGAAAACCCTACCCAGCTAACTACACAGAGCAAAATGTAATCAGAAAATTACCTTATTTGCACTGATGTCTTGACTCAGTTGAGCCATTTCCCCAGTCGCTAACCTATGTATCAAAGACCTAGGAGGTGCCAGAGCAGACGGCAAGGAGGGGAAAGGGACCCGGGTTGATATGGTGGGATCTAAGTAAAGAATTAAATACATAAGGTGAGCCATGAAGGAATCTGGACCACATGCATCCAGGCAGAGGGAATCACAGTCAGAACACAGGCTGAGGATATGCTTGGGATATGTGTAGGACATGAAGGCAGAAGGGTGTGATGGACCACACTGAAGAACCAACCAGACAGATAGGATCTGTAGTCAAGGGAGTACTGTAGGGCTAGACCTCTGCTGCTCATTCCTTCTCTACTTCCCACTGGCATCTTTACAACAAGAATACAACAGTGATGTGGGAGTTACCCTGGGGGGTCTCCCTTCTCCCTGGGCTCATTGTCCACCAGCCCATGACGACCAAGGAAGCAGAGTCCCACCAGCAGGGTTTCAGATGACCCGTGAGTTTGAACGGTTAGGTAATAATGACATAATGGGGCCAGTTTCGGGGAGACAGATCAACTTTACCTGGGATGATTTAAGGGTTATATAGTTTGAAGTTAATGGGGTAAGAATATCCAGGATGGGCAAAGGTCATTGGCTGAAGGCTAAGGTACTGAGGTACCTCATTAGCATGGGGTACATTCCAGGAAACTCAGGTCCTTGCTGATTGGGTTCTTATTGGGAGAAAGGAAGCTGAACCTGTAATCTAACCAAGTCTGGGTGGCATTTGCAGGTAGAGATGGATGGGTGCGTGTGTGTGTGTGTGTGTGTGTGTGTGTGTGTGTGTGTGTGTGTACATGGGGTTGAACTCCCTAGGCAAGGTTAGAGAAGGAGAAGCCCTGCTGACAAAGGAAGTCTGCCATTTTGCCCGGAGCTCAGAAGGCTATTTGGAAAATGTTGCCCTTAATTAGCAGAACACGAGCAGTAAGAGAATTAGCTAGAAAACATTAGAAAGCATTTAGATGCTCCATCGAAGGTCCTTATGTAGCTACAGGCCATAGTATCCCTCCCTTAGGCTTACTCAGAAGGGAGACCAAGTAAAGGAACGGTTTGTAGCCCCTGTACTTATCAGAAGAATGGCCTTCCATTGCTTTAATGTTTGGGGAACTGAAAGGAAGGCTATTGAGCAGGGACCACTAGATGCAAAGGTCAGAGCCAATCCTCAAGACCTCCAAAGACATCAAATAAGCACCCTGGTAATCTTAATTTATACCCAAGATACCAATTCTGGAAAGAACTACACGGTTTGCTCCTAAATGATTACAGACATTCACTACTGATTTTGGACTTTCTGATCTGTCTCTTCCCCCTCTCTCTTCTCCAGGAGCTGTGTCACTGTGCTTCCAAGAGATGTCCCCTCTAATCTCTGGAATCTGAGATAACACTTGGTTCCAAGTTGGTGGCTGTGAGGTTGTCTGGCTGGAAGAAGTGTGTCATGGGAATAGCAAGGGGGTGGGGAGGCTTTAAGGTTTCAAAAGCCACGTTAGCCTTTAGCTAACTCTGCCACCATGCCTGCCTATGGCCACACCTCCTCACCATGGTGGTGACTAGCTTTGTGATGACTACATTTGGAGTCAACTAAAATCTAAATATCTGGGCATTCCTGTAAAGGGCTTTATTTCCCCTGACTGGATTATCTGAGGTGGGAAGATCCACCCTAAATCTAGACCACACATTCTGGTGGCATGTAAGAAGGAAGCTTTTGGGTTTTGCCTGCTTTCCCTCACTTGAATGGACAATGCCATTTATTCTGCATCTGAGGCATTACTTTGCCGGTATTATAACCCTTTTTCCATAGGATTCCAACCAAAAACCAGCTGAGACATCCAGTCATGTCTCCAGTCAGGAGACAGCCATTCTTGAACTAGCCAGACCACTGCCACAGCTTGGTAGCCATTCTAATCAACACACAGTTCTCTTCTTCTAGAGAACCCTGACTAATATAGGCTCTTAACCCTCTGGGACCACTGGCCCAAAATAAAGCCTTCCTTCTATGCTTCTATAGTTGCCAATACAATTCCCTCTCTCCCTCTTCTTCCTCTTCCTCCTCTTCTTCCTCCTCCCCTTCCATTTCCTTCTCCTCCTTTTAAGTTTCTTAGTTTTTTATATTCATTTTATGACATATTTAAGATTTGTTGTTAAAGATCTCTGTTGTGGGGCTTGAGATTCATCCAGAGGTTAAGAATACTTGCTGTTCTTCCAGAGGCCTGGAGCTCCATTCCTAGTTCCTACATCAGCAGGCTAAGAGCTACCCCTGCTCTGCAAATCCCTTTCCTCTGGTGTCTGTAAGTACCTGTACACCTTGCACATATCCACACTACACACACACACACACACACACACACACACTGCAAATTAAATATAAAAAAAGAATTTTAAAAGTCCAGCTGGGATTCTGACTGAAGAGTGCATTACAGTAAAGTATTAGAGGAAGGGAGTTCACCTTCCGAGGACTCTGTAAAAACAAAGCACAGCTCTTCATTTAGTCAAGAAGACTACATTTCTGGGTACACAGACATGAAGCTTCTCTCTTGACTTCACGATACTCTGTCAACATCAATGACCCATTTAGGCAAAATAATCCTGTTCTAGCTCTGAAGTTAACTGACAAAGCAGAATCCCATGGAAACCCCCAAATTTGCACAACTACATCTGAGCTGTAAGAAGCTATTCCCAGGTACAGAGGCAAGCGTTTCTGTTTCTCCTCTGCTCCCTTGCCTATGAGAAGGGGCTGGAAGACGAAAATCCTGGGATCCATGAGATTACCCTAACATGCACCACTGTTCTCAAGCCTTCCCCTTCCTCCCTCATTTCTCCCCTCTCCCTTATCATCCCTCCATGCCTCCTCCCCCATCTCTTGTCAGATTGTCCTGTCCTCACCTTTACAGGTAACACGGCTGTCTTAGGATATACTCCCTTCAATCTCCTTTCTCCTTAAAGACACATCGCCTGCCCCACCCCCTTAGGACTTTTGGCTCAGTAGAAATGTTCATTTTGGGGCTGAGGGAGTTGGCTTAATGGATGAAGTGCTTGTGTTTACTGTACAAGCATGAGGATTTCAGTTTAGGTTCCCAGCACCCATGGAAACGCTGGATACCTGCAATCCAGGCGTGAGAGTGGAGACAGAAAGAGCCCAAGGAGTTGTGGGGTATGGGTGTGCAAGATGGGGAAGGCTTGCCGGGTCCGGCAATTTGGCTGAATTGGTAAGCTTACAGTTTACTGAGATCCTGTCTCAAAAATAAGGTAGAGAGCAATTGAGAAAGACACTCCATATTAGCAGTCTCTGATATATATCCATACACCCTTGAGTGAGCATGCCCCCACACACATGTGCACACGTATCACATACAATGAATAAATAAAGACTTCAGTTTGACTGAAATGAATCAGCTTTTCTGTGCACGGGTCCACCGTGTCTACCTCTGTTAGAGAATGCTCTGCCAGTCCTTCATCTTTCTTCCCATAAGGTCTCCTTTCCTTTGTGTATAAGTTCAGGTTTCCCTATTTAGAAAAGTCCTTTCTATATTGCAATAAAAAAAAAAAACCCGAATAGCTTACGTTTCACACTTTCACAAAGAACTTTCTAGACAATCAGCAACAATAATTTACTCCATGCAGTCCTCAACCCAGTGTAATGTGAAAGAAAATCCTTCAAGCCATCACAGCGTCTACTTCTGGTTAAACAACAATAGTCAATAGCCTCCAGATTGCCAAAGGCAGTGGACCCGTTTCAGCCTCAACTTGACCTTGACGTGACTTTGAGCAATGCTTGATAGCATTGAGCAATACTGATTATTCTTAAGTTTTCTCCTTGGTTTCTCTCTATCCCCTCCCCCCCTTCCCTCCCACTCTGTGTATGCACATGGAAGAATAAACGCTGCTGTATGCATCTAAGTGTGGAGGTCAGTGGATAATCTCAGGGGCCATCCCACAGGTGCCATCCACCTCGATTTCCTTTTGAGCCGGTGTCTCTCATCTTGATGGGAACTCACCTGGTAGGCTAGCTTTGCTGACCAAGGAGCTCCAGGAATTGGCTTGCCTCCCAAGCATGGGGATTACACGCCATGTTTTATTTACATGGGTTCTGGGATGGAACGCAAGTCCTCTTGCTTGCAAGGAAAGCGCTTCACCGTCTAAACTGTCTCCCCAGTCCTCTACTTGTTAGTTTGCACTAACAGCTTCCTTCTTTGTAAAAGCCACTCATCTTTCGTGTCCTCTTTCCTATGCAATAGACTCAAAAGCCCACGTGGACATGTCACAGGCATCTCAAATGCAGTATGCCTGTCCCAAGCTGAGCTCTATTTCCAACCAATGTTTTCCCTTAATGAATGCCTTCTTTTGCTAAAGGACACCACCACCCATCCCTTCTTCATCCCAGTTGGAAGCTTGAGACTTACCCTCATGCCTTTCCCAGGCTCATTTCTCACCAAGTACACACACACAGAATTCTTATGCTTCCTCTCCACTCTCTGCCATCGTGGCCCCTCTTGTCTCACTACCTACCCCATTCTCTTATCCATGGGAGCAGCCAGACTCTTGCGGGATATATTTGTTTATGCTATTCCTCTTGGAAATTGTTTAAAATCACCATTTTCAGACTCATGCCAATCTCTTAAGCCCCTGGTCAACCAAAACAGCCACTCAACATTCCAGTACTGGCTACAACTCTAGTCCTATGATAGCTAGCATGGCTGTACTTCAGCACATACTTTTTCCTCTCCTTGAAATATCTTCTGTCCTTGACTCTATACTCCATATATCCTTAAAGAGTGCATTGAGTCTTCTTTGAAGACTTGCATCCTCTTTGGTCTTATTGTAAACATTCTCTTTCATGTGACTGGGTTAGGTTAGCACATGTCCTCTGCATGGCTATTGTCTGTCACATTGTATTGTGATACTTGCAGGTCCTTCCTCCTAACATGTTCACTGAGGACAGGAACTACGGCTGACACACTATAACTTATCAAATGGTTCCAATGAACTGTCATACCACACACATCCTACCCAACATGATTGTAAACACTGTTCTGCATGGCAATTTGTAACACAGTCCTAACTGGTCTGTAAAGAACTCCTGTCTGCCAGCAAAGCTGAGTGAGCATTTATTTAATCTAAGAAACTATCACCTTTCTGCCCAGCAGAAGTCCTATGTGGTCCAACTGTTTTCTCCCTTGAGTATAAAGGAGCCAGAACCCAACAGTTCTCCATGGTGGTTCACGTAAAGGCCCTCCAATTTCTAGATGATCACTATCACTTGAGTCTTTCAGTCCAATAGTTGCCCGAGCCTAGGGCACATCTTTTCTTTCTTTTTCCTAGGATCCTTCTCTGAAGTATCACTATTATTTTTTTATTATTTTAACTACCATCACAATATTACTATAACCCCCACTGCACCATCGCATAGGTCCCCTGACCTGTGTGCTGCTGGGAAATTTCCTCCATGTGACTCCCTACTCCTTCCTACAGGGGAGGGACACCTAGAGGCAACCAGAAGACCGATACTCAGTACCTTATTCCAGAGAGAGGATGGATTCCGGGGGCTGTCCTAGACAGGTCAGAGTGCACTCCAACCTCCCAAATCCCTTCCTGCAGCTGACACCAGCCCCGGGCCTGCTGTGTACTGACCGCCCACTGTGGTTGTCTAGGAAACCCTCTCTCCGCCTCCCTTGACCTCTGGGTCAGGAAGGGGATGGTGAGGACTGGGAAATCAGCCGCCCATCCTTGTCTGGATCACGTGGTAGCAAACTACAACCAATTAACATAAGCAGGGAAGACCCTCCCCCGCCCCCTTCCGGAAGACCTCCCCTCCCACCTTTGTTAAGGCTCCTGCGGAGCGGTGGCCGCCGGTCGCTGCCTAGTTCTTAGTCTTGGGTGTATCACTTCACTTTGTTTCCTTCCGAGGACAGTGACAGTTTGTGGGCTAGGCGGTGGGAACCTGGTCCTGGCATTTTCACAGTTAAAGTTTTTGACACCTGGAGCCTCGAAGTCAGCAGTACTAACTGGTCTTGATCCTTGGCGTGGCGTGGAGCAGTGAGGTCATAAGAAGGTTCCCCATCCGCCCCCTTCCGCCGCTGATGGTCTCGGTCCCAGCTGCTGCGCAGCTGAGGCCGCCAAGAGCCCGGTGAGCCCCCAAGGGCAAGCGCCAGACCGCGCGCCCAGGAACGTCTCCAAGCAATCGACCCCCACTGGTCTTTTAGGAGTTCTCAGGCAGGCTTTCGAGTGTCTTAATTTGCCAAAATTCTCAGGAGGCAATAATTTACAAGATAGAATACAAGTTAAGAGGACAGGGGGAGACTGGCTGAGAAAGCAATGAATTATAAAACAAACCAAATCAACCACAACGTCCACTAGAGTTAGCCACTAGCCACAGCCGTGTATGTGCTCTTTAAATGCGGTAGTCTGAACTGTATATAGGAAAATATACTTCAAAACTTAAACGCTTGGTATGCGTTTAAGAGATGCAATGGAAACGACTTCGTTAATGATTTTTGTATCGATCACATGTTAAACTATTTTGGGGTACACTGAGTTAAATAAGGTTATGTTTTGTATGTTACGTTGAAAAATCTGGCTACCAGGGCAATTTATAATTGCTTGGGAGGCTTGCATTAGGTTATTTTGGACCGGGCATGTCGTTGTTTGCTGTCTATTACAAGAGATAAACACCAGACGCAACTTGAGGTGAGGGTTTATTTGGCTTTATATGATCAGATCACAGTCCTTCAGCAGGGAAGACAGCCCAGCTAGGAGCAGTGGAGAAATACTATGGGGTTCAGGTGGCTCTCTTATACAAGCCAGGGCGATCTGCTCAGGAGAGGCACTGTCCACAGTGGGCTGGGCTCTCTCCTATCAGTCATTAATAATAAAAAAAAAAAAGACCCACAGATATGCCCTCAGGACAATCTGATAGGGGCAGTTCCTCAGTTGAGATTCTGTCGTTGTGTCTAGTTTTTTGTATTAAAATTGACAAAACTCTTGACAGCACTGCACTCATTTTTATAATTCAGTGGGGTTCTGTTAGTATTTATGACCATCGGGTCCTCTTGCAAACTAGTGTCTGCTGCTTCAACTCAGCCTAGCTTTCAATTGCTTTCTCAAGAAAATCTTCACATTATAAATATTTCTTTTTTCTTTCTTTTTTGTTTTGTTTTGGTTTTGGTTTGCTTGTTTTTTTTGTTTTGTTTTGTTTGTTTGTTTGAAATCTGATTCAGGTTTTATTTTTACTATCTTCCTCTCTGAAAATCTAGTTGAACAAGATAACCTATGCTTGAAGAAGCCTTTGTTTAGAATATAAAGATTTAATAAGAGGATAGTTTTAATTTGTAAACTTTAAAGAAATTTCCATCATAGATCAGTTAGATTAAAATTATTTAATGATGCATCAAAATTCTCACTTTGGGGTTTGCTGGTTTAGTTTTTTGTTTGAATCATTTTTGTTTGTTTGTTTGTTTTGTCAATTTGACACAAACCTTAACTGAGCAAATGCCTCCATCAGATTGGCCTGAAGGCAAGCCTGTAGGGCATCTTCTTATTAACAGTTGATGTGGGAGGACCCAGGCAATGTAGGTAGTTCCACCTTTGGGCAGGTGGTTCTGGATTGTATAAGAAGACAGAAAGCCATGGAGGGAGAGGGAGCCAGTAGGCAGAGCTTCTCCATGGATCTGCTTCAGCCCCTACCCGCAGGCAGGTCCTTTTCTTTCTTTCTTTTTTTTTTTTTTTTTTTTTTTTTCCCAGCCTGACTTTTCTTTGCTGATGGAGTCATAAGATGAAATAAACCCTTTGCTATCTAAATTGCTTTTTGGTCATGATGCTTATCATAGTACTAGAAAACAAACCAGAACAGGAAGAATGTAGTGTTCAGGGATGGGAGTACAGAGGTTATCAGAATACACTATTTAGTTTTGAAGTATATGAATCTGTTGTGATTTCCCCTACAAGAGGAAGTGTTAATATGCACTCTGTATTTATTATATAAAAAACAGATTATGTGAGAGCTCGCATACGATGAGGCCAACTCTAGTGATTCTTCAGGAGCCTTCCATCTTGTTTCCTGAGACAGAGTCTCACTGAAGCCGGTGCTCCTGCTATTACGGTAGCCTGTCTGTCTGTCTGTCTGACCAGTGGGGTTCAGACATCTACTTTTTCCTCCCTCCCAGCTGGGATTACAGGCAAGCACTCACGACCTAACCAAGTTTTTATTTGGGTTCTGAGCCTTGAAGTCCAGTCCTCACATTTGCACAGCAAGCACTTTTTCTATTGAGCATCTTCTTATGAACGATTGATGTGGGAGGGCCCAGGGCATTGTGGGCAGTTCCCCCTCTGGGCAGGTGGCTCTGGATTGTATAAGAAAGCAGACTGGAGACTTATATCCACCCATAACGGGAAGAGTGCTCCTTTTCTCTAGGAAAAGCTCACTGACTTTGGCAGCAGGACTTGTGTTAGCATCCTTTACAGGCTCAGAGGAAAAACCTTTGGTGATTTGCCAAACTAAATCCTTTGTCCAAAGTAATCTGTTAAGACTGCTTGTTTGTTTCAATACTCCAGATGTTGCTTAAAGTGGAAAGGTGCGACCAGCTTTCATTAATCTCATTGAGTATACGTCATTTGAGGTTGACATATGATACATTGTTTTATGTATCTGTAAATGGAAGTGAAGTCACTAGCAGAGCTGAGAGAAGTGGACATATGTTCCCGTCTCTAGCCCGAAAGCCATCTCTAATAGTTATCATTTGCCAGTGAGAATTTAGTTTTCTTCAAAGGAGTCTCACTGTAGAAACAAACTATTCTTCAAGGTAGGCTGCGTGCCCAGCGGTAGATGATCAACAGAAAATGAACTCAGTGACATCTTGGGAAGTTCCTTGTCTCAGAATGCTGTGTCAGGGCTTTTTCTACCCCCCCCCCCATTTTGCTTTTAATAATATTATTACTAATTATTATTATTTTACTATTGCTATTATTGTTATTTTGCTCTACTGGTTCTTTTCATCCACATTCTGGCTTGTAGTTTAGTGTTTTTATGGGATTCCCTTAATGTGTGAACGAGTGGGGTCTCTGCATCTGTATCTGTTTCCTGTGCTTTCTCTTGGGTTCTTTTCCTTCTGTTTGTTTTGCCCTATTCAGATGTGTTAGTTCTTGTTTTATCTCACATCTTACTGTTATCCTTAAGAAGACTGCTCGTTTACTATTTAGACACATAAAGAGAGTGGATCCAGACGGGACGGGAGGTGAGGAGAACAAAACCATCATCAGTGCATGTTATTCAAGGAAAAAAAGATCGATTTTCAATAAAAGGAAAAAAAATCAAAAGAAAAGAAAAGCTTGAATGATGTAACCATTCATTAGTTAACATCTTTTAGATTGACTATTAAATTTATTTATTCAAGAAACCCATCATTAGGAAAAGAAGAATGGAAAGTCGGAAGAATGAAAAGTCTGGGAACTTTAAGCGCTAATTTGAATTTCATGTTTTTATCTTTGTACAGATGACGGCTTCCCAGCTAATGATTTCATTAGACTGTGTGTAAAAGTTCACTGCCTCATGCTTGAATTTTACATGTCACAAAAACCCACAAATGCAACACAATTCAGAACTTACTCAAGCAGTGGAAGGGGTAATGTGCTTCTTACAAGGTCATCTTTAAAGGCCCGCTTACTAATGGCTAGCAGTGACTATTCCAATTCTAGGAAATGAATACATTAGGATACAATTAAAACTTAGAAGCTGTGCTAGGCAAAATTTTAATTAGGGCGACATAATCCTACATTTACGGTTTCCACCAAAAAGAGTTAGGCTTTGGCTATGATTTGCTGGTAAAAAATTAATGAACAGAAAAAGGGACTTCTGTCTCAGATGACTTCACCACTCCCATCACCCTTCCCGTTCAGTTTGCATTTTGCTCTAGGCACCAGCCCAAGGACAATGGATTTAAACCAGAGAGGGAGGCTTATTCCACAGGAGAGACAGCTCCTCCACCTTTTCTGCACTTAGAACTTAGGCATAAAGCCTCCATCACAGTCTTAGGCCTCAGCATATTACCAACAGCTCACACAAAGCCCTTCTCCATTTCCATTCCTTCCCCAGCTATTGCCTATATCCTAACCTCATCCTAGCCACTGACAAAAACCAAGGATTCTTATTCATGTTAATGCATGCTAACCATATAGAAAATGGGTTTTCCTGTGATGTTTTCATACACATTTTACGTATTTTGATTGTATTCATCCTCTGGTCCCCTTTCTTCCTCGAAAGCCCTCCGTATACTTGCTCGTTGCTCCTTTCCCCCATCCATTCTACAGATTCTCATTTCTTATGAGAGAAAACATGTAATGCTTGCTTGACTGAGTCCTGTTTATTTCACTGAATATAATGGCATGGAGTTCCATTCATTTTCCTATCAATGGCTTTTTACCCTTATGAATGATCAGTTTTCCTGCGTGTGTGTGTGTGTGTGTGTGTGTGTGTGTTGTATATTTTTCCTTATTTAGTCACTGAATACCTAGGCTTATTCTGTGAACTGGCTACTGTGAATAGTGACTTAACAAACATGGCTAAGCAGACCTATTGTATGGTGCCTTAATACCCAGGACTGGTAGAGCTGGGTCACACAGTAGATCTTTTCTAGCCCTTTGAGGAATCTTCCCACTGATTTCCATGAGGCTGCACCAATTTACATTCTACTATGAATATGAGGGTTCCCACCCGCCTGAATCCTCTCTAGCCTTTACTTACTTTGCATTCTTGATAATAGCCACTCTATCTAACTGGAGCAAAATAAAAGTCAATGTAGCTTTGATTTGCATTTGTCTGATGGTTAAAATATCTAAGATTTTTGTCAAATGTCTGCTGTCTGTCTGAACTTTGAGAAATGTCTTTAGTTCATTTGCATATGTGTTGACTGGGTTACTTATTCTTCTGGTGTTAAATTTTAAGTTCTCTTTGTTTGTTTCTTTGCTTGCTTGTTTCTGCTTTTTAAGACAGGGTTTCACTGTGTAGCCCTGGCTGCCCTGGGACTGCTCTGTAGACCAGACTGGTCTCCAACTCACAAAGATCTACCTGCCTCTGCTTCCTGAGTGCTGGGATTAAAGGGGTGAACCACTACTGCCTAGCAAAATTTAAGTGCTTGACATGTCACGGATACAGCTCCTCTGTTGGCAGCAGAGCTGGCAAGGATTTTTCT
The DNA here is from genome assembly GCF_978045245.1 of Mus caroli. Classification (NCBI taxonomy): domain Eukaryota; kingdom Metazoa; phylum Chordata; class Mammalia; order Rodentia; family Muridae; genus Mus; species Mus caroli. The sequence continues at coordinate 70,894,269 of NW_028227269.1, read as the reverse complement.
TTCATACTGCATGTTGTATTTTAATATTTATTTATCACATGTATGCATGCATGTGGAATGCATACATGTATATGCATGTGTGTGAAATACATGTGGAAGACAGAGGACAACTTTCAAGCGTCAGTTGTCCTCTTCTATCGTGAGAATCCTGGGGATTGAACTCAGGTCTCTGGGTTTGCCAGCACACTGCCGTTGAGGTATAAAGTCCCTAAGTTGATGCAGTACAACTGAATGCCTTGGATGAGCTGAGGTAGAAAGCTCCTACCTTGATGCAGTACAATTGAATGCCTCTTATGAGTTTCAAACATTTTTCTTTTACGTGGGTTCCATGTCCATATTTTTATTTATACACATGGTATTTTGATATAAAATTCATTCGGAGCTTCAAATCTCATGCTATCTTGACATACATCTATGTTTTACTATATACATCTATTTAACTGGTTCCATATTCTGCATTCTAGAGTATGACATACACCAGCCATTGTTACCTTTTGTTCTTGTTACATTCCTAATAATGGCCTCCCAGCTTGATTCCATTAAACACCACCTCAGGGATCAACCAATAATGGTTTTCTGAAGGATAATTTCTCTGGCATAAATAGCAGGAATGGAACATCTAGGCTAAGGCAGGCACACTTTATTTACCAAATACTATGTGATAACTTCCCAGAAAGTTTGTCCCAGACTTCCTTTCTAAAATTGTACTTGGGGAATCTTATTCTTCTTGTTGGGGAAGTTTAAGAGAAAACAAAAATCTCTGGCCAGTCCTCCAAAATCCTTTTCACAGAGTTGGAAGAAGTCATAATAGTGTAAAAGTATCGTACTAACATTGACAGATCTTACAGGCAAGCCACTAAAGAGATTACAAGTGCAGGGTGACATTATATAGCTGAGAAGACTCAATTCATGGCTCACATACTCCAAAACTAAACAACTGGCTCTCGATTGAGAGAGCTTGGCAAGCATCCTTGGTCACACCTTTAGGATGAGCATAAAGCTTATCCTAAATTCTCATGGTTACTCGCTTGAACCACCTTCATCAACCTAAATGGCTTGAGCTAATGGAAAAACAAGCTAGCTTCCTGACAGAAGGCAGATGGAGACAGAGGTGCCATGGAGTAATTAGGCCCGGATGATACCAAGGAAACAAGAAGAGAAGGGAGCCGTCTCCCTTGAGGATTACATTTAAAAGAGATGTCCCCCAAGTCACGAGAAAGGTCGTATGTCTACACGTATATAGAGTAAGACAATGAAGAATTTATAATTACATACATTCTAAAGAAAATACCTTGAAGGCAACTCAGGGAGCACGTTCTCTCGCCTTCTGTGTCGGGGCATTTCCTCTCCTTATTTGTATTCACACCATCACTCTGACCTTTGCTACAGATTTGCATCCTGTCTGCCTCCACCATAAGGCCCTGAGCTCTGCCAGGGCACGGACCATCCCTCCCTCATTGGTGGTTGTAAGCCCAGCATCTAGCTTAGTAGCTGTCACACAGTAAGAACCATTCACTGTATGCTTACCAGGCTATATGCTTATTACTTTATTTAAACTATGTCATATTTACAGGTAATTTTTCTAAAATATCTCAGGTTTCCTCCACATTAAGCAAACTAAATGCTCTATGAAGGCTGGAATTTATAAAGCTCCAATTAACAACCATGACTTACTACGAGTATCTAATCCCCACTCGGCAAGATGAAGAACTTCAAACTTCTTACTGTTTTCTCATCAGGGCAAGGATTAACTGAACTCCACTGGCCATCCTTTCTGAGCAGTAATCTCATTTATGAGTGTTCTTTCCTCATGATCTAACCTCCCCAAAGCACTTCCTCTTAATTGTCATGGAGTTAGAATTCCAGCATAAGAACTTGGGGAGACACAAACATTCTGGCCATTGCATCCCACCCCTAGTTCTCTCCATGGTTTCATTTTCACGAATGGACCTCCATACCAACAGTCCCAAACTCAAGCATCACCTCAGAGCCAAGGTCAAGAGTCTTCATATCATGTAAAACAAACATAAGCGAATCTCAAGGCAAATTCCTGGTTGGCTGTAGATCTGTAAAATAAGTCAAGCAACATGATTCTCAAATAAAACAATGGGGGCAGGCACAGGAAAACCTTCTTTCCATTCTGAGAGGGAGGCATAGGAAAGAAGAATAATTCGTAAGCACCATTTGTACCCAAGACTAAACAAGGAAAACATTAAACTTTCAGATACAAGATTAAATCTTTGGCTTATTGTCCTGTCTTCTAGACACACTGGAGCAAAAGTTAGGCCCCCAGAATTCTGGGTGGCCCAGCTTTGCTGGGTAATGACCCCGCTGTAGCTTTCACAGATTAGAGTGCATATGTGTATTTCTCTCAGGAAGGAGTTGCACACTATGGCCCTGTCAGTCTTCAGTGTGTGGTCCTATGGCTGCCTCTTCCTCCACATATCTTCTACATTGCTTTGTTCAGGCTCCATGCACTTTCAGAGGCACATACTCTACAGATTATGTGAGCTAATCCCCCTGGTCCACAAATACCAAACTGTATTCTCCATGCAGGTGCAGGTGTAGTGTCCGTACATCCTTGACAAGAAAAAGTGACATTCTTCCTGATGTTCTGGTGGCCGGGGACAGTAAAGGATGATGGCAAAGAGAGAAGAAGAGAAAAGGACTTGTACGGGATAGCATTTGTTTAGAGAAAGAGTTGGCAAAAGATGGCTTTGGTCCAAGTCCAGCTTGCTCCATGGTTTTGTAGAGTGAGTTTTCATTGGAACACAGCCACACCCATTTCCTTATCCATTACAATGGCAGCGTTCAGGAGTTACACAACAGAAACACTACTGCAGTATTTGCAGGAGCTTTGGCAACGCTTTATATCAGATCTTAGCCGCACAGAATGTGGAACAATGGTTATTTGATGGTTTTAACCAAGACTAACGATGTCAAAGTCGTTCCCAGAGTACTCGATCTGTCTGCTGAAAAACACTTGCCATCCTGCCTTTGTCGTCTTTGAGTCAGAGCACACATCAGTGAACCACACAGTTCTCTTCCCTCTTGGAACTGCTCTTCTGTTGAGGGGAACGACTTCCTTTCCAAATAGTTGTTTTCTGCAACTGATTCTCTTTTACCAGCTTCTAGACTCAGGCTGAGTGGATAGTCGACAGTCTAGGGACAGGGCCCTGCTCATTGTGCTAGAGAGGATGGTTGATTTTGGTTGACAACGTGGCTGGATCTGAAAGAAACCAAAACACTTCTATGATGGCTAGTTGTGATCTCATTTTTTTGAAGAGGGGAGAGCCATCATCCTAAATGTGTGCAGCCCCTCCTGGTGGCAGATAGATAAAAGGAAGAAGGAAGCTTTTGCTTTTTGCCTGTTCATCTTCACTTTTTCTGGCAAGTTTAAGTTTTCTTGTTGCCAGTGTGTGTGTGTGTGTCTGTGTGTGTGTGTGTCTGTGTCTGTGTGTGTATGTCTGTGTGTGTATCTGTCTGTGTCTGTGTCTCTGTGTGTGTGTGTCTGTGTGTGTGTGTATGTGTCTCTGTGTGTGTGTGTGTCTGTGTGTGTGTGTCTGTGTGTGTGTGTCTGTGTCTGTGCCTGTGTCTGTGCCTGTGTCTGCTTGTATGTTTCTTTAGAGAACCCTGACTAAGACACTGGTTGAGGAAAGGAAGATGGAATTGCATGATTCCATTGGGGAGAGCATAAAGAGGGGCAAATGTTTCCTGAAAAGCATTGTTCTCTGTATTGAGTTGAATAGTGTCTCCCCTCAAATTCAGAATGGAACCTCAGAATGTTATTTTATATGGAAAACTTAAAAAAGGCAAATTCTTCCTATGTAAACATGGCTTAGTAAATTCAGACATCATGTAGACGAAGCTGGCCTTGGACTTGTGGCAATCCTTCTGACTCTGGCTTCCCAAATTCTAGGTATACATCACCATGGAAATAAGATGATTAAACATGAACCAGTTGGAAACAATATAATATTACATTAGTATGGGCCCTGTCTGAATCAAATAACTGGTGTCTAGAAAGAAAGGCCTTGGGCAGCAGACAGAAGGAAGAAAGGTCAAAAATCAGGGATTGGAGGGGACAGTCACAAGTCAAGGGTGAGCAGATGGCCATTTACCTCCAGAAGGCAGGGAAAAGACTGAAGTCACCAAGAGCCACCAGAGGGAGCATGATACTGCTAACACTTGATTTGGGACTTCTGGATTCCAGAAGTGGGAGAGAATACACTTCTGCTGTTAGTAAGCAATCCTAGAGATTTACTGCAGGGACTGTTAGGAAGCCCGTATCCCGTAGAGCTTTTAATTAATTAATTTATTGAGCAAGAAAGGCTATCTTGGGGAAACATAATGTAGGGACAACACCTTTGAGCAAAAAGAAATGGAGGCTCTTCCTTCTGGGAATAATCATGGTGTGTGGGAAAACAGTTCAAGTGAGTTCCCTCTGCCAGTGTCCTTGTATGGGGTCCAGACTGGGCTATGTCCCTGTCCAAAGTAAATAGGTAAATGGGAGGAGGTTGTCAGGAGCTGTTTTGCTGCCTCTCTAAAGCAGGAGAGAGAGAGAGAGAGAGACAGACAGACAGACAGAGAGAGACAGAGAGAGAGAGACAGAGAGAGAGAGACAGAGAGACAGAGACAGAGACAAAGAGAGAGACAGAGAGACAGAGACAGAGACAAAGAGAGAGACAGAGAGACAGAGACAAAGAGAGAGACAGAGAGACAAGTGTCAAGGCAGGTTGACAGATTTCCTGACTGCTGAGCCATGGAGTGATAAGAGGAGGTTCGTGTGAGGCTCAAGGTGAGGGGCTGAAGATTCTGTTGACCTTGGCGGAAGGAACAGAGGCATTTGGGATAGCAAATTATTTCTGTTAGTTTCTGGTTTTGTTTTCCACGATACTCTAAAGTATATAAGGCCTAAGACAAACTCGAGACGGCCACAGTGTTGACAGGACTTTAGCATCTGCCTCTCCTTTTCTGTCTTTCCTGTAATCATCCTCACTTCCCCCTCAGAGGACTGTTCGACCTTGCACCAGAGGTAACTACTGCTAAACTTGACTAGGTTTTGGATCACTATGGAAACACACTTCTGGGCATATCTATGAACCGGTGTTCAAAAAGATTTCATGGGAAGGGAAGACCACCTGGAATATGGGAAATCCCTTTTTTTTGGACTGGGGAGTCCCAGACCAAGTTAGATGAGGACAGCTTTCTGTTTGACTGTGGATCTAATTTGACCAGCCAGCTTGCCCTAATCAGTGCTTCTTTTCTAGTTCGTTTGTCGGGTATGTTTCATGGCAACGAGAAAAGTAACTAGTTAAGGGCCCATCTGGGTTTCTACCAACCTAAGATCTTGCATGGGAGAGTCTTGGATGGTACAGTGAGGCCAGAGGTAGGCCCAGAAATGGCAAGGCTTACTACACTAGACTCTCCTGATGGGGTTTAGGAGAGACAGAGTGTGTGGAGTTCCAGAAGACCAGCATCCAGGGCAACAGAGCAGACCACTGCTGGGCTCTGAGGAGGGCTCCGATCATGGCTTTCAGAGTTTCTCTTTCCACAAACACCATATTTTCATTAAGACTCTGCAGATAACATATGTGCTTTGGTATGTGTGCTCTTCTTTTATGAAACAGGCAAAGGGGATTTGAACTGTCTTCTACATTAGTCTAGATTGATTTCACCTAACTCTCGGGGTCTGCCAATCAAATGGCTCCTACTACATCACAGTTGTGGACAAGTAGAAGACTAACCATGACCAGAAATCATGCCTAACAGGGACGTGTTGGGCTCAGGTGCTACCGTTTTCTTCTTAGTCAGCAATAGCTCCATCTCAGAAGCACAGCACAATAATTGTCAAAACAGCCCTAGGGCCCGAGCGGCACCTCCAGGCCCTTTATTCTATTTCTTAACTGGGCAGACTTTCATTCCTGGTGGGAGGCATGCATGACAGCCCCACTCTGATCCCTGAGTATTCTCTGGCCACTCTGTTCACTGCCACTCCTACTTTCTTTCTCAGCTGATCAAGCCACCTATCGGTGCTCTTGCCACCAGTGACTCAGTTAGGGGCACATCATGCTTATCAGCAGCCTTTAAACTCGTGGTTCTCAACCTTCTTAAGCCTTTTCATACTGTTCCTTGTGTTATGGTGACCCCCAACCAGAAAGTTATTTTGCTGCTACTTCATAATTGTAATTTTGCTACTGTTATGAACCATAATGTAAATCTCTTTCAATCTGCTCTCAGGTCTCTAGAAGGCTCACGTTTGGAAAGCAATAAGTGTGCATGGTACAATGACAGCAAGTGTGTACAGGGTACAATGGCAGCAAGTGTGTGCATGAGACAATGACAGTTCTCTGTTTGACAGAGACCTGTTTACAAATGAAAGTTAGTTCAATTAAAAACAATACCCGTATAGGAGTTATTTAAAAGAAATTACTAATATCTTTCCCATACCCAGCTCTTTCAAAGGGATTAACCATAAAGTGTGGCTCTCACTCTGTCCCAACGCTGCAGGCTCTTGCTTGGGTCCAGAGCAGAAGGAAGAGGGGAAGGTCAGAAATATGGGATCGCTGTGCCTGAGATTCCATGTGCTTAGCTTTGGGGTGTCCCTTCCCTGGTACGTTCTTTCCTTCAGCTCTAGTGGTTATATAATTTGTCTGCAGCCCTTGTTTCGAATGACTCTGTGTTCCAGATTGTCATTAAGAACCTTCCAACTAGGCGGTACATTTAATGAAATAAAAGCCCATCCTTGCAGTCTTTTAAAATAGTGGTGCTTGATTTTATCATGGGTTTTCTTTCCATCCTCTTTCACTTTTAGCTCAACTAAGTTGCTACACAGTGGTAGTGCTATTTGAGCCCAAGTCACATGGACTCAAGCCTGAACTATAAAAGGATGTTTCAAAGTAAGAGTTTATTGATTCTTGAAGATGACAATAATGTAGTTTTCTTTTATGTGAAATACCAAACAACATTTATTAGTTTTTAATTTAGAATTTAACCAGGATGTTCCTTAGTTCTTACCTAGCATGCAGAAGGGCCTACGTGCTATCCCCTAGTACACATAATGAGAACTTTTTTTTTTGAGACAGGATCTCACTATGTATCTCTGGTTGTCCTGGAACTCATTATCTATATAGACCAGGTTGAGCTTGAACTCACAGAGATCTGCCTGCCTTTGTCTCCCGAGTGCTAAGAGTAAAGGTGTGCGCCATCATGCCAGGTAAGACTTTCTGATTATAACAACTGCCCTCAATTGGATTCCTTCTTACTTTTAAAAATTACTGAGAGATTTTATTTAAAATTTGGAAATTTAAAAAGTACATAATGATATAGCTTAAATTAATCTACTCTGGAGGCTGAAGCAAGATTGCTCTAACTAATATCTTACATGTCAATATGAATAATGTATTTGCATGAAATAGCCCTATTTGCTACAAGGAAACTTTAATGAGATACACATTATTTTACAGTTTTGAAATTCTTTTTTTTTTTTAAATAAAGATCTATTTACTTATTTTATGTATGTGAGTACACTGTAACTGTCTTCAGACACACCAGAAGAGGGCATGAGATGCCATTACAGGTGGTTGTGAACCACCATGTGGTTGCTGGGATTTGCACTCAGGTCCTCTGGAAGAGCAGCCAGTGCTCTTAACTGCTGAGCCATCTCTCCAGCCACAAGTTTTGAAATTCTTATTAGAGATAGTTGACTTAAAAGAGACCGTGGTTTATCAAACTGCATTTGTGTCTAATGTCTTAACAGAAACAAATCAGCTTTGACTCAGGGGCCCTGGTGATGTCAGCCACCATTGAAAACCACTGGTTTAGAGCAGCATTAGGCTCATGTAGGAGAATTGACATAATAATCATGATTAACAGTGACTACATTTAGAAAGCTTAGAAACTAGTCGATTAGTTATTAGGACATCATTTTACAATGTATTTTACACTGTTTCTTCTCTGGGTTTGAGAGATGACTCGGTGTTTAAGAGCACGTGGCTCTTTTGGAGGATCTGGGTTCAATTCCCAGAACCAACCTTATAGCTCAGAAGCATCCTAACTGCAATCTCAGGGGATTCTGATCTCAAGGGGCACCAGGCATGCAAACGGCGCGCATGCATATGTGCAAGCAAAAAATTCAATAAATATAAAAATGTCGTTAAACCCTATTTTGGCTTAGAAATAGAGATTCATTTTTAAAGTCCTGAAAAGTACTTTTATATGTATTTGATCTTACTGAGTGCTGGTCACAAAGATATGTGGAGAGAGAGAGACAGAGGGAGGATCTTAGAACTTGTCAGTTGCACGTTTACTGTGCCCCCACCACAGTAGATAGAATTAGCATGTTCAGTAGGAAGAGTTCAAAATTTTGAGTTCTACGTAATTTTAGAGCTGACTAGTTTGGTAAATCTGGGGAAATTACTTCACTCCTCTGAGCCACACCCCTGTGTGTGTGTGTGTGTGTGTGTGTGTGCCCCCGTGTGCGCGCACGAGTGCGTGATACTAACTATAACTAGATATCGAGCCCTCCCACATTCAGCTCCGATATCAATAGCTAGTGAATTCCACCTGGGAACAGGTGGGGGCAGCAGTGAGCTGCATGAGCAGGAAAGCAGGCAAAATGTCTGCAGCAGGTGACTGCACTTAAGATCCAAGGGAGCGAACTTCAGGCTGGATCTCAGCATGATGAAGCAGTGATATGCAGAAGCCAGGAAGACCAGAGCAAATGCAGGATTAAGACACCCAGAAGCAGAACCGGAGGTGAGCATGAGAATTAAAGCCAAACGGTCACTGAGTGTAAGACCACCAAGCAGAGCCAGGCCAAGGCCTGGATAGTGTATTCAGGTCCTGCAGAGAACCCTGCTCTCTGCTTGAGTTCAATGATGAAGAAACAAACACTCCAAGGTGATGGCTTGGGCTGAAGGCATAGGCCTATCCTTAAAACATAATCTGCACAAGGGATGGGGACTTCATTCACAATGAATAGGCCCAGCTAGGGTAAAGGGGAGTGTTCCCCCCTTCAGCCCCCTTTTATCCTTTCTCTTATAACAAAGTGGGTTGGTTTTTGTTTGTTTGTTTGTTTGTTTTTCCTTTTCTGTAGGTCATCTCACCTGAGGTGACCAACTTCTTCTCTGGTCTGGAACTGGGAGTTTCTCTGGCACTTGGCTCTCTGTTTTAAAGGTGGACAAATTCCAGGTGACATAAGATGAGCTGGTTACTCTACCCCACGTGAAGATGGTTCTCAGCTGGAGTAAGCCAGTTGGATGGATGTTTTGAACAGCCAATGGCCCTCGCCTCACTGAAGGGAACACACCTGTCAGAAGATAGAATGAATCTGACCCCAGTTGAACAGTCCCATCCAGCTGTGCTCCAGGCCAGTGCTATCTGAAACTTGCTGTGGTATGAGTTAGAAATCCCATTTTTTCATACAAGTTGAGGTTTTATTTCTGTCATGTGGAGGTCCCAACTGGAAAGGAGTAGAAGAAAAAATAATCTTTGGTTAATTTTGAGGTCCCTGGAGATGACCGAGCATGGGCAGCTAGTCTAATATAAAACTAGTTTTGAAGTTACCTGAATCTGTCACCCTACAAAGTTGCAACAACTCAAGCAACCAAGAGAACTATGAGCTTGAGCAGGTGACATGTAACCATGTCTCTTTCTCTCTGCTTGCTTCACTCAGTGTTTTCCCAAGGGGGGAAATATTCCATGACCACTGCATTCTGTGTGAGCTACATCTCCAGGGGTATAGTTTGCAGCAAATGTGCCTGCCTCACTAACATGAGAAGCACTGATTGTCAACCTTAAAACAAGTCATGGCAATAGATTCATTTTCACAAGTTCTGTCACGCTGAGGGTAACATATATCCTATGGCTCCCACTATATTTCTCAGGATTTGTTGTCTGTCTCAAATTTGATCTTTACTCCTCTAGAAAGGCTTGTAGCTTTCCCAGACTCTGTTCAGAATCTAGCATTTGAGTTAAGCTTATATGAGATGGCTGGAACAACCAAGACTTCTAGGACTTGAGTTCTGTGTGTGCCATGGTAGAATGTGCCCACCCCTCCTTGAACAGATCCAGCTATCTGCAACTTCCAGCTTCTAATCTGTGACAGTGGCATGCCTGAAGATGGTTCGTGTTAACTATCACCATGACAACTCTAGATTCACCTAGGAGGTAGACCTCTGGGCATGTCTGTAGGAAGAGGCCATCTTGCTTGTATTGATTGAGATGAGAAGACCTGGCCACCTCTGGCATCCTCATCCCTCGCTGGGATTCTGAACTACGTAAGTAGAGGAAGGAGGCTGAGCAGCAGCAAGCACTCCCCTCTCTGCTCCCTGATGCATTACATCATACAGCCAGCTGCTCCACACTCCTGCTGCCTTGATGCCTCTGTCGTGATGGACTGTCAGACTGTCAGCTAGAAGAACCCTTTCTCTTAAGTTGCTTTTGTCAAGGTATATATATATATATATATATATATATATATATATATATTTAACCCCCCCCAAAAAAACTTTTATTAAGTGGAAGTTAGTCTTACATCATGGTAATTAGCCAATTACAAAATACATCTAAATTCATGTGTATGAACATCATAGAAATCAGAATGGTCTTTCTGAAAGACTTGTGTTCTGGCTTGGTTTATGCCAGTGCAAGCCAAGCGTAGAACCATACACAGAGTCAGTACAGGTTGATGATGTTGTCAGACTAGATTGGCAACACCATATTCCTTGTTACATCTAAGCACTACAGAACATGAAAGTCAAGATATTTTTATCTCTGAGACTGAAGGTAACACCATTGTGTAAGAGCTTCTCTCTCAAGGTAAGAGAGAGAAAGGGAGACCAGAATGTGACTCAGGTATCTGAGAAGTGTGGAGAAAACTTACAGGTAAAAGGAGGCTGAACTAGAAGAACAAGGCACGATCAAGTCACAAGTAGTGATGCCATGTTTGAGAAGGAAACTGGCACAAGTAAGCATAGAGGGCTGAATGCAAAGCACTTATTTTATAGGAAGAAATACAATTCTAACCAGGACCAAGGATATCTCAAAACTCAGAGGTTCCTGGGGGAAATCTTGACTTTATCTCAAGTCAACCTTCAGAGGAGTAGGCTGAGGATTCTGATGTGAATCCTGTGTGATGCTTTAGTGTCTTCTTCTTGTGTGTGGGGGGGTGGACAGTCTCCTCTCATAAATTCATAAATCCAGTTTTCATATGTTAAGCATCTGCTGTATACCAGTCACCTCTGTACAACAGGCATGTACATTATGAGACAAAATGGTGGTTTGAACCAAGTGTGAATCCCAAGACTGCACATGGTGTATCTCCCATAAGTGTTTGAACCCTTGCTTCCGGCTGGTGATGTTGCCCTCTGAAAGGTTGTAAGATCTTGAGGAGGTTGAACTTGATGGAGGAAGTGGGTCACTTGGGGGTGAGATTTCATGTCCTGACCAGGCTCCCTCGTCTTCTTTGTTTCCAGACTGCAGATACATCATGACCAGCCAGCCTCATGCTCTCCAGCCCACGATGGAATGGATCCCTTTCAACTGTAAGCCGGAGCAAACCCTTCCTTCCTGGAATTGTTTCTGGACTGGTATTGTGTCAGCAATGTGAAAACAGTTGATACAAATGAGAGGTCAGTATAGCAGCCAACATGTCACAATACACAATGTGTGTATGTGTGAGTGTGGCAACTACATATATGAAGGCCGAAGGATCACTTAGACACACGTTCTCACCTTCCACCCTTTTTGAAACAGGATCTCTTTGTCGTTTGCCAGTGTGAGCAATGTCTACCCAGCCTGGGAGCTTCCAGAGACTCTCCTGTCTCCCTTCCCATTTCCCCCTACGATTTCTGGGGTTGCGGATGCATACAGCCACATCTGGCTTTACTCGGGGTCTGAAGGTTCAAACTCAGGTCCTCATGCTTGTGTGGCAGGAGTTTTATCTATTGTACACCTCAGCTCCAGACCAATACTGAATACTGGATTAAAGCAATTGTGATACGATAGTGATTATTTTACTCTTTGATGATTTAGATCAAGCCTGTAAACTGTATGTGAGGCATTGTGCTGATAGATCACATAATGTTAGTAATATTCGCTAAACGCTCAGACATTAGGTTGTAGGCGTTGTCTTATTGCCTCTTTCTGTCCTCACAGCAGTCCTGTGGAGAACAGATTATTCTGGTTTTGAAATGAGACATTGAAGCACAAGCATAGTCAGTGCCTAGATTCAGAGCTAATAGCTAAAGTCAAACATCCCTGTGGCTCATCTTGTGTGACCTTCATAACAGCCCTAAGAGATCTACAATACGAATAATCTGTAACGGGCTGATATCATTGTAGATATTAATAGAATCTAAGGCTTTGAGAAGGTTGTCACTGACTTATATCTGTAACCAAATAGGGCAACTCCAAGACAGGTGCTTCTCCTCATCTGCTTTGTATTACTATAATGAACACAGTGACCAGAAGCAACCCAGGAGGAATGGCTTTATTTCATCATACAGCTACAGCCCAGCATGAAGGAAGGTAAGGGTAAGGACCCAAGCCAAGAATGTGGAGGCAGGAACTGATGTAGAGGCTATAGAGGAACATGATGCTGGCTTGCTTCTCATGGCTCACTCAGCTTGTTTTCTTCCACAATCTAGGTTCGTTTGCCTAGGTGTGACACTGCCCACAGTGGGCTGGGCCCTACCACATCAATCAGTAATAAAGAAAATGCCCCATAGACTTGTCTATAGGTCAGTCTGATGGAGGCATTTTCTCAGCTGAGGGTCCCTTTTCCCAAGTAACTTTAGCTTGTGTCAAGATGACAAAAAACAAAACCACTACCACCACCACCAACAACAACCCAAAAGTTAATCAGCAGAACAAACAACTAGCTATTTACTGAAGCATCTAGCAGTACAATTCACAGACATTTGTTTGGTCCTATGTGCTCTCGGATATCAGTCATCAAATCGAACATATTCCTTAATTATTATGAAGCATATGAAATTATAAATACAGCCTACCTCTGAGCCTTATATCAATGTGTTCACCAACTGGGACCAGTTTGTAGGCTCCTGCTAGGTGTCATTTCAGTCCTGGCTTAGATGTGCCTACTAGCTAAGTTTGAATGGAAAGAAGAGAAAGAAAGAAATTCCTCTTTGGGTTAGCCTACTCCCCAAAAGCTCCAGGAGTACTCGTGAGGTCTGACAATGAGGGAAAGCCCTATAATTTAAAAAAGAATTCACACTCTTGGAAGACAGTGTGATATGCTTTCCCAGGATAGGCTGGGTCCATATGAAAAAATATCACAAGAGATTTCTGATGGAGATTAATCCTATAAAATCTGCTAATCAGTCATCTGGGGCTTGGGTAATTGAAGTTTGAAGTTAGGAAGAAAGGCATCCACGCCTCTCTGTGAGCTGTCCAGGGTTCTGACCTGAACACAACACTGCAGTATCTTTCCTGACCTCAGTCTTCATGTAGCATATTGCACTAGAATTCTTTGGGTATAGTTTGTGATCATTAATCCTAGAAGATATTTGTAGTTAACCTTTATCTTTATTGAGACAGACTCCTGCCAATGGAATATGGTATTTTACCAGAAAATCAATTCTCTGGTTTGAAGACTTACATTGAAGGGGGTCACCTAGCATAGGGTCAGGTAGATGACTAGGACTTTAGTGGCATCTGTCTATGGCATGTGACTTTGAAGAAGTCTTTGAATTTTTCAGAAATTTGGGTTTCTCACCCTCCTTGGACAATAAGATGCAGAAATGATGGAAATACAACACAAAGAAGATTCTGAAATATATGAGGAAAAAAAAATACCCGACTTAAAAGTAATCATGGGAAGTCACAGCTGAAGCCAGGCTAGGTCATCATGGCTACCATCTAGACCCAGACCCAGTCTTTGAGTGAGTCCACTCCAACATCTACTCCATCTGTGAGCTGCTGGAGCCCGTGGAGGAGCTGGTCCTGCAGAACCAGAGTTGCAGGACCACCATAACTCTAGCAACAGCGGCTATCTGAAATGAGTCTCAGTGATGGCCCAGTATTTATGGTGCTTCAGAAACCAGAAACCTTGAACCAGCCCAATAACTCATTGCATGCAATATTGTTGTCTGGCATACACACAGACACACACACACACACACACACACACACACACACGATGCCACCATGATGAACAAATATTCGATGGAGAGGCAAAAAAGTTGAGGAATGGAGTAGTGAGTGAGCAGTGAAGAGAGGTGGAGCCAGAGACGTGTTGGTAGTGACAGGTGTGAGAGAAGTCTGCAGTGGACAGGGGACCATGTCGTTGTCCAGTAGGGCCAATAAGGTGGTGTGGCGCAGTATGGAACTTGCACTCCGACTCAGCCCTTGAACACGATGCCCAGCCACACAATCATCCTTGTTATGAGCAATGATAGAATGTCCAGGATGAAGAACAGATTATTTTCTGGATTGGACCTCCTCAAAAGACGACTATGGTCCATGCGACCCCTAGAGGCTACTTTGGTATCCATGGTTCACTGTTTCAGGCTATGTTGAAGCCCAAGGTCCTACAGCAGCCAGGAGCTGTGTTAATGTACCTAGTTTCAGCTACCATTAAAGGCCGCACAGATGTCATTGGTCTGGGTCCATGCTGATGTGAATGGCCTGATCTTTCACATAAGGCCATGGTGATGTCTGGGTCTATGACTCTATTGTAACTGGGGTCTAAGTTGATGTCAATGGCCTGTGTTATTACCAAAGGATGATAACATGTGGATGACTATGGTCTGTGCTGCAGTCTGAACCCATATTGATGGCCATGGGCTATGCTGCTGCTGGTGGCCATGCTGCTGTTGTTGGGGCCATATTGATCTGAGTGGCCTGCACTGCCCCCTGAGGCTATGGTGATGTCCTGCTACATCCACTCCAGTAGTGACCCACGTGACAGGCCAAAATCCTGGACGCAATCATGAGGCGAAAAGTTCATGGAAACTTAGTCTCCTGGAATTGTGGCATCCTGTATAACGAATGCTCCAAACTTGTCCTTGCGAATGGATCTGTGTGCTTTCTTTCATTATTGTTTTATTATAGGTGCCGCCAAACAATGACTTGCCAAATACCTAAGCAAAATTGAACTTTGCTTCCTGGCCTTCACCAATGCCCTAGGTAGTCCTTGAGCAGACCCTGGGTTTGGAATTCAGTAAGAATGTTGCCTATTCAGTGACATTCAGAATTGCCTCTAGTATTGCAAGAGAGATAGTGAAAGAAATCAGGTATTACTACCTACTACATAGAGTTAGAAATCTCAGGGCAAGCTTAGAAAAGTAAGTTTAGAATTCCTATTATAGTTATGTATGGCAGACTACATTACTTATTAGTAGGAAGTCCCCCACACTATCACTCAGAATAAAAGCCGAGTCACTCCCATATACAGGAATTTACAATGGTTTAGGAAGTAGATCGGGCTGTGGTTTTAGAGTATTGCATTATTCATGAGAAGGTTAGCTAGAGCGGAACTCCCTAATTAGAACCATGACTTGGGTGTGAAAGCCCTTGCCTTAGGAGTGTAAAGACCTCACACCTGGCTTCTAAGACTATAGCTGACCTTAAATAGAGCTGACTTTGTCTCGGTAGTTTTATTGCCCAGTTCCTGCCAGTCTTTGTGTCTGCATTCCTCTCTTTTATGTAAGAGTCATTAAGCATCCGATAACCTCATTGTGTCACCTAACTTCCCTATTTTCTTCTGTATAAAATGTTTGATGCTCAATTTGACAAATTACATTCAGATACCACACTCCCTTGTGTCCGTATTTGTTTGTCACTTCTCGCCAACTCTTTGCCCACCTGTCCAGAACCCTGATTTCTCCTGTGGATTGAGGGGGCCGACGAGGCCAGTCTGCGGTAATGTCTGGGTCCATGCTGCTGCTGATGGCCATGTCTGGGTCTGTGTTGCTAGTGTGGTGGAGGGTCATGTTGATGTCGATGGTCTGCACTGCCATCAGAGACCAGGCTGAGTGTCTGTGATCTGTGTTGTCTCCAGACACCATGGGGAAGTCCATGATCCATGTTCCTGATGAGTGTGAAGGGCAAGGAAGCTACTTTTCTGTTGTTGACTGCAGACTCACAGTTGAGAAAGAAGGATATAGAAGGCCTATGTGACAACCTTAGACTCTTTCTTCCAAAAGTAACAGCCTAGACATAAAGCTATCGGCAAGAACTCTTAAAATTTGTAATCAGGATGCTGGAGTGTAGCTCTTCACAAATGATGGCTTCTGGCAGGGGTGCAGGTGGGGGAAGACTCAGTTTTCTCTACAGGGCTGGCCACTGGGAGTTTGACCATGCTCCAGTGAGTGAGCATACGAGTCATACAAAGTGGACTTGTTTTTCTCTCCTCTCCTCTTCTCTTCTCTTCTCTTCTCTTCTCTTCTCTTCTCTTCTCTTCTCTTCTCTTCTCTTCTCTTCTCTTCTCTTCTCTTCTCTTCTCTTCTCTTCTCTTCTTCCTCTCTTCATCCTTCTCTTCTTCTTCTTTGGGGGGGGGTGAGTCTCAAGGGTTGGAAGTGGACCTGGGAAGACTGGGGAGAGAGTTTGCTTTGGGGTTCATGATGTGAAATTGCCAAAATAATCAGCAAAAACATTATGAAGGAGACACCAGTAAGCACAGGACTCAAAGGCAATCATAAAAAAAAAGAAAGAAAAGCTCACATATGCAAACAGACTAAAATGGGATAAAATACCTAAATCTTACCTAAACCTAAATCTAGAAACTGTGAAAATCTTATAAAGAAACATAAGTGCATATCCTTGTGGCCTAGACTTATTCAACAATTGCTAAGATATGGCCCCCAAAAATTTTAAGCTAAAAAGAAAGGGAAATTTCACATTTATGTCAAAAACAATAAAGTTTTGTGCTACAATGAGCACCATCAAGAAAACTAAAAATTCAGAAAACAGGAGAAAATGGAAAATCATGGATCTTACAAATGATTTGTATCCAGAATATATAACATCTCTGTAATTCAATAATAAGAATATATAACACCTCTTGTAAGTCAATAATAAGAATATATAACATCTCTTGTAATTCAATAATAAAAAGATGACCCAGCTCAAGAACAGGCAGATTCTGCACAGACATTTTGCCAAAGAAAATGTGTAAATGGCTAATGAGCACATGAAAAGATGCTCAACATCCATTGCCAGGGAAAGGCAAGTCAGAGCCACAGCACGGTAGAGTTGTGTTTCATTATTGTCCCATCCCTGTGCTGAGATGTCTGGTGTAAGCAGCGTAAGGAAGGAAGCTTTGTTCTGAGGGTTACTGTCCGTCATGGCAGGGAAGATGTGGCAGCAGGGCAGGGGGTGACTGGCCACATCGTGTCCACAGTCAGGAGGAAGAGACAGAGAGGAATGCATGCCTGTCCTGCTCTCTGCTCTCCACCTTACACAGTCCAAGAGCTCAGCTCATGGAATGGATCACCCACCAACATGCCAGAGGTTTCTTTCCATGATGATTCTAAATACCATTAAGTTGACAATCAAGGTTAACTATGACTACTTCATACCCACTGAAATGGTTGCAATTTTAAAATGAAATATAACATATTATTAAGAATGTGGAGAGATTGCAACCTTCACACACTACCAATGGGTTTGTGTACTTTTGGCGATGTGTAGGGAGTGTTTTTAAGTGCAGTGATGGTAGGGATCAAAATGACACTTTTATTATTATTATTTGATATTAAGAACAAGTGAAAGTCAAGA
This sequence comes from Mus caroli, assembly GCF_978045245.1. Lineage (NCBI taxonomy): Eukaryota > Metazoa > Chordata > Mammalia > Rodentia > Muridae > Mus > Mus caroli. The sequence goes on along the minus strand of NW_028227269.1, from coordinate 70,876,524 downwards.
GCTTCCATGGCACAGGTGCTGTGGTAGTCGAAAATGACTAAAGATCCTTGACACTGGATCAGCAGGGGTTTGTCTAGCATGTCCTCCATTCTTCATCACTGTGTTGGTCATTTCTTGGGGATGAAGATCCAGCAATGTCCACACTTCTTCCAGCAGCCTCCAAGAACTAGACATTAGATGTGTCCAGGTGCTGATCAGTTTCAATAACTATTTCCCATTCTTTTCATTCTTGCTCTCTTGTCAATTCCCTTTTAACTTTAAAAACCTTGACATCAAACATGGTGTCTCAATTTAATAAGCTCTTGGTTCTTGAACAGGAGTGGCTCCTTCTGTTCTCATCCCATTTGTTTCTTTAAAAGATTTAGCTTTATGTTTATGTTTGTGAGTGACAGAGCATGTGTGCAGATGTCCTCAGAGCCCATAAGAGGACGCTAGTCTCCCTATAGCTGGAGTTACACATAAGCAATTAAAAGCCACCTCAAACTGGAAAAAGTCACAATTGATCATCCCTTGTCACCAATGAAGCTTCCAGTACCAGGACTGCGTTACATGTAATTGAGATTTTGGCCAAATGGGTTCCCTGGGAATCCTCAAACAATGTAGACTATCACCAGTATCTCTGTGGTAGGATGAAGCGTCTTTTGGATATGCCCAAGGGTGGTATAGCTGGATCTTGAGGTAGATCGATACCCAATTTTCTGAGAAGGCATATTGATTTCCAATGCGGTCTACACATTTTGCAGCGGATGAGTGCTCCCCCCTCTAATCATCCCCAGCATGAGCTGTCACTTGTATTATTGATCTTCGCCATTCTGATAGGTATAAGATGAAACTTCAAAGTGGTTTTGATTTCTTTTTCCCTGATGACTAATGATGTTGAGCATTTCTTTAAATGTTTCTCAGCCATTTGTATTTCCTCTTTTGCTAATGCTCTGTTTAGGTCTAGACCCTATTTTTCAATTAGGTTATTTGTTACATTGAAATTTGGTTTCTTGAATTCTTTATATATTTTGGATATTAGTCCTCTATCAGATTTGAAGCTGGTGAAAATTATTTTCAATTCTGTAGGCTTCTATGTGGCCCAAGTGATGGTGTCCTTTGCCATGTAGAAGCTTTTCAGTTTTATGAGATACCACTTATTAAATATTGATATTAGTGCCTGTACTAATGATGTTTGTCCAGAAAGTCTTTCCCTGTTCAATCTTTCTCTTGTATCAGGTTCAGTATATGCTTTTATGTTGAGGTCTTCCATCTATTTGGAGTTGAATTTTGTGCAGGGTGAGAAGTACGAGTCTACTTGGCTGCCTCTACATGAAGCCATCCAGTTTGACAGGCACCATTTTTTGGAGATGCTGCCCTTCTTACACTATGTGTTTCTGGCTTCATAAAATTCATGTGTCTAGAGGTGTGTGGATTTATGTCTGGGTCTTCAATTCGATTATATTGATTTTATGTCTGTTTTTGTGCCAATACCAATGCTGTTTTTGTTACTATAGCTCTGTAGTACAATTTGAAGTCAAGGATGGTAACACCTTCAGCAGTTCTTTTGCTATTCAGGATTGTTTTAGATATACTGCTTCTTTGTGTTTCTGTGTGAAGCTGAAAATTGTCCTTTCAAGGTCTATGAAGAACTGTGTTGGAATTTTTATGGGGATTCCATTGAATCAACAGATTGCTTTTGATAAGATGGCCATTTTTACTATATTAATCCTTCCAATACATGAGTATAAGAGGTTTTTTTTTTCCTGATATGTTCCTCAATTTCTATCTTTAGAGACTTGAAATTTTTATCATATATGTCTTTTTGCTTGCTTGGTTAGAATTACCTAAGATATTTTATATTATTTGAGGCTATTGTGAAAGGTATTGTTGCACTTCTTTCTTGATCTCTTTGACATTTGAATATAGGTTGTCTACTGATCTTTGTGAGTTAGGTTTTTTCTAGATACTTTGTTGAAAGTGTTTATCAGCTGTAGGAATTTCTTGGTGGAAGTTTTAGGATTACTTATGTCTACTATCATATTATCTGCAAATAAATAGACTTTGACTTCTTCCTTTTCAATTTGTATCCCCTTGATCTCATCAGTTGTCTTATTGGTCTAGCTAAAATTTCAAGTACTATTGAGTAGGTATGGGGAGAATAAACAACCTTGTCTTCTTCTTCCTGATTTTAGAATTGCTTTGAGTTTCTCTCCATTTAAGTTGGCTGTGGATTTGCTGTCAACTGTCTTTATTTTGTGAAGTATGTCCCTTGTATCCCTGATCTCACAAGGACTTTTGTCATGAATGCTGCTGGATTTTGTCAAAGAACTGTAGTTTTGTATGTTTGGTTGTTTTGTTTCTGCTTGTGTTTGCTTGGTTGTTTTTTTTTTTTTTTTGCATCTAATGAGATGATCATGTGCTTGCTTGCTTTCAGTTTGTTTGTATGGTGGAGTACATTTATCAACTTACATATGTTGAACTATCCTTTCATCTCTGGGATGAAGCCTACTTGATCATGGTAGATGATCTCTTTGATGTATTCTTGGATTCATTTTGCAAGTATTTTATTGAGAATTTTTGCACACATCTATGTTCATAAGAGAAATTAGTCTGTATTTTTTAATTGATCCTTCATGTAGTCTGAGTACCAGAGAAACTGTTGTGAGTATTTCTATGCTCTAACTGCCTTTAGCTCTGGGAACTGACCACACTACCAGCCCCCTCCCAGCTTCCCTTGAATCCATAGATTAAAGACACACACTGTTGCTCCTTCTCAGCTTGCCTTCTGGGCACAATTGCTGGTACTACTATCTTCCACCTAGAAAAACCTGCCCTTATCAGTTTCTTATCTCAGCCTCTCCCACCTGCCCTAAACTTCAGTTGCTAAACTCCCCTGATCACCTGCTTGTAGGAGTGACCTGTATAGCCACTGCATTTTGAGATCTCACATGGCTTCCTGGTTCTCCTCTCTCTAACACATGGCTGCCTCCAGGGACCAGGAAGTCCTGCCTCTACCTTCTGCCCAGTAATTGGCCCATGGCTTTCTTTACTGACAGATCAAGAACCAATTGGGGAACAGGACCTTAGCATCAGAACTGCTCACTACAGGCAATTATGGCCTCACAAAATAAATTGATCAGTGTTTCTATTTTGCAAAACAATTTGGTAAGTATTGATGTTAATACTTCTTTGAAAATCTGGTAGAATTCTATGCACTTAATCCATCTAGTCCTGGGGTTTTTTTGGTTTTAAGACTTAATAATTGCTTCTATTTCACTAAGAGTTAGAGGTATAAATTCAAGAAAATTATCCATTTCTTTTAGATATTTCAATTTTGTAAAGGTTTTTAAAGGATGTCCTTATTATCCTCTGCATTTCCTTGTCTGTTGCTATGTCCTCCTTTTTGTTTCTAATTTTGTTAAATTGGAAATTTATTCTGTCTTTAAGTTAATTTGGAAAGGGTCCTTCAATCTTATTGATTTTTTTTTTTTTTTTTTTTGAAGAACCAACTCTTTGTTTCATTGATTCTTATAGCTGGACTTTTTGTGGACCTGCCACAGCAAGTATAAATACTGGCATGGAGGCTCTGTTATAGTGTAAAGCTTAGGCCTTTTGCTGGGGCAGTCTCCAGCTAGCTCATCTAACTTAACTGGACAGTTCTTGTCTATGACCTGCCACGTGGCTAGCTGTGTACCTCTCTATTCTGCTGCAGTCCTTGTCTGTTATGCTTCATACCCCTCTCAAATCTCTTGTGTCTGTTTTCCTCCCCTTTGCCACTCTCTCTGCCCAGAAGCCCTGCCCTCCTCCTTCCTGCTCCCCCAATGGCCATCAGCTCTTTAGTGCAACCTCAACAGTGAGACAACCTCTGATACAATTCTAGATTGCCTTTAGCCAGATGAGGAAGGACAGATATTTACAAAATAGAAAACCCCAATGATGGGCCATAGACAGGACAGTACCAAAATCCGGCCAACACTTAGTTCTCTGCTGGTACAGAATTAACAACTGAAAATACAGAGACACAGCTTCATACTATGTAAAGAAAAGTTACCCCAATGTTTTATATTGCTCTTTTGGTTTCTATCTTATTGGTTTCAGTCTAGAGTTTGATTATTTCTTGCCATCTACTGCTAGTGGGTGTGATGTCTTTTTGCTATAAAGTTTTTAGAAATGTTATTTAAAATAACTCCAATGTGGAAATGACCTAAGCTATCTGAGTGGTGAATGAGGAGACAGAGGCATGCACACATCTCTGTATTTTGCTCATCAGTAAGAAGGGAATGAAATATGGATGTGCCACGCATGAGTGAACACAAAAAAATGTCATGAAAAGAACAAAAAGCAGGCACAAAAGGCCACATGTTGCCTGATTCTGTTTATATGAAAAGCTCAGAATAAGTGAATCTAGGAAACAGAGACTAGTTGATAATTGCCTGGGACTGATAGTGGTGTCAGGTAGGGTGGGGAATGGCTGCTAATGCGTATGGAGCTTGTATATGGGCTGATGAACTATTTTACATTGCTGTGGTGATGGCTATAAAATTCTATGGAGACTCTAAAAAGCACTGAATCATATGCCGAAGTATTTGTTTTAGTGAGTTAAATCTCTATAAAACAGAACCAAACAGACGAGTTACTATGAGGCTCATAGAAAACCTGATTTACTAACTAATAAAATAATTTAACAAGTAAAATCAGTATTAGAAAGTATATATTTTTCATGCAACTAGAAATAAAAGCATATGTGTAAATATTAAACGAGCTCTATATGAGTATATACATTATAAAGAATGAAGAATCAGTTAAAGGCAGCTCACCTCTGTCAGGTGTATTCTGGCAGCTTCTTAAGCTCAGCATGCCTTAAAAATTCTTTTATTATCTTCAGAGCATGGAAAAAAAAAAGAGCCCTCCAATTTCACATTCTTGCTCAAAGGACTGTTTTACAACTTGGGTAAGTAAAAATATACCGAAAATGTGACAAAACATTCTTTGAAGCATTGTCTGTGCATAATAACTCAGAAAATGGATATAACCTGGATCTATCATCTGATGAGTGGTCATAAATTAAGATATATCCCTATAATGGAGTGATATTAACCAATGACAGAGAAATGAAATGCGGACTTGGTACTTCAAAGATGGCCCCTTTGTCACTGTGGTAAGTAAAAGGAACTTTATGTTTTTGTGTACGTGTACTAATTAAGAGTAAAGCTAGATTTGATGGGAAGCGATCTGCTCTCCTCGTCTGATTCCTACTGGAGGCCACTAGCAGCATCCTTGTTTCCTCCCTTTGGGCGTCAGATGAAATATACCAGCAGCCATTCCCCTCCATGCTCGTTCCAAAAGTGTGGTGAATCTCCTGAATGCTGGGATTCTCTCCTGGACATCCTTATAGCATCAACCTAAATATTGTCTCACTGCAGTATTAAATGGAGAATACTTTCCATAGCAAATCCAGTAGCTTCTACAACATCCAAAATTGAAAAGCACACTGCAAAAATAATCTGGATGTTTACCGAGACAAATTGGATGCTGAGTCAGTACAATTCACAATAGTTTTTGATGTATTGCAACAGTAAGACTCATGTGAGACGACCTCACTAAGTCAATGATGGTGACTCCACCATTGCATCTGCTTCTCAGAGGACTTTAAAGTGGCCGGTAACGTGGGTGATTCTGGGCATAAGTATAAACAGAGAAGGAAATACATGGCCACCATTGCCTTCCCTTGCCTAGCTGTAGCTATGTTTAATTTTTCTAGAACTCCCTCCTATAGAATATGAATTTGGCCCATAATACTTTCTCTGCACAGCATTCTAAATGTTCATCATATATTAACCAGTGGATCCTGTCGTCCACTTCTGAAACAATCTATTTCATGTTGGTGTGTGTGTGTGTGTTTGAATGTTTTTTTTTGAAACTTGAAATGTTTCTTTCCCTGTAGATAACTTAGATAATTTCACACGTTGAGCCTGTAAGTGAAGATAATTGTGAAGGTTGCTCGACTGAAACACGATGCACACACTTTTTTTTAATTTGAATAATTTTTTCAGTATTTTTATTAGATAATTTCTTTATTTACATTTCAAATTTTATCCCCTTTCCCCATTTCCCTTCCAACCCCCCCAAGCCCCCCCCACCTGCTCACTAACCCAACCCCTCCTGCTCCCCTGTCCTGGGATTCCCCTACACTGGGGCATCAAGCCTTCACAAGGCCAAGGGCCTCTCTCTCATTGATGTCCCACAAGGATATCCTCTGCTACATATGCAGCTGGAGCCATAAGTCCCTCCTGTGTAATCGTTGGTTGGTGGCTTACTCCCTGGGAGCTCTGGGGGTACTGTTTGGTTCATATTGTTGTTTCTCCTTTGGGCCTGCAAACCCCTTCAGCTCCCTAGGTCCTTTCTCTAACTCCACCATTGGGGACCATGTGCTCAGTCCAATGCATGGCTGTGAGCATCTATTTCTGTATTTGTCAGGCACTGGCAGAGCCTCTTTGGAGAGAGCTATATCATGGTCTTGTAAGCCATCTCTTGTTGGCTTCCACAATATTGTATAGTTTTGGTGTTTTATTTGGGATGGATCCCCAGGTGGGGCAGTCTCTGGCTGGTCATTCCTTCAGTCTCTGCACCACACTTTTTTCTCTGTAACTCCTTCCATGGGTATTTTGTTCCCCATTCTGAGAAGCTGGATTCTTCTTCTAAGGACCAAAGTATCCACACTGTGGTCATACTTCTTCTTGAGCTTATTGTGGTCTGTGAATTGTATCTTGGTTATTCCAAATTTCTGGTCTGATATCCACTTATAAGTGAGTGTACTTCATGCATGTTCTTTTGTAATTGGATTACCTTAATCAGGATGATATTTTCTTTTTTAAAAATATTTTTATTAGGTATTTTCCTCATTTACATTTCCAATGCTATCCAAAAAGTCCCCAATACACTCCCCCCCACTCCCCTACCCACCCACTCCCACTTTTTGGCCCTGGCGTTCCCCTGTATTGGGGCATAGAAAGTTTGCAAGTCCAATGGGCCTCTCTTTCTAGTGATGGCCGACTAGGCCATCTTTTGATACATATGCAGCTAGAGTCAAGAGCTCTGGGGTACTGGTTAGTTCATAATGTTGTTCCACCTATAGGGTTGCAGATCCCTTTAGCTCCTTGGGTACTTTCTCTAGCTCCTCCAATGGGGGCCCTGTGATCCATCCAATAGCTGACTGTGAGCATCCACTTCTGTGTTTGCTAGGCCCCGGCATTGTCTCACAAGAGACAGCTATATCTGGGTTCTTTCAGCAAAATCTTGCTAGTGTATGCAATGGTGTCAGCCTTTGGAAGCTGATTATGGGGTGGATCCCTGGATATGGCAGTCTTTAGATGGTCCATCCTTTCGTCACTGCTCCAATCTCTGTAACTCCTTCCATGGGTGTTTTGTTCCCAATTCTAAGAAGGGGCACAGTGTCCACACTTTGGTCTTTGTTCTTCTTGAGTTTCGTGCGTTTAACAAGTTGTATCTTATATCTTGGGTATCCTAAGTTTTTGGGCTAATATCCACTTATCAGTGAGTACATATTGTGTGAGTTCCTTTGTGATTGTGTTACCTCACTCAGGATGATGCCCTCCCGGTCCATCCATTTGCCTAGGAATTTCATAAATTTATTCCTTTTAATAGCTGAGTAGTACTCCATTGTGTAAATGTACCACATTTTCTGAATCCATTCCTCTGTTGAGGGATATCTGGGTTCTTTCCAGCTTCTGGCTATTATAAATAAGGCTGGTATGAACATAGTGGAGCATGTGTCCTTCTTACCGGTTGGAACATCTTCTGGATATATGCCCAGGAGAGGTATTGCGGGATCCTCTGGTAGTAATATGTCCAATTTTCTGAGGAACCACCAGACTGATTTCCAGAGTGGTTGTACAAGCTTGCAATCCCACCAACAATGGAGGAGTGTTCCTCTTTCTCCACATCCTCGCCAGCATTTGCTGTCACCTGAATTTTTGATCTTAGCCATTCTGACTGGTGTGAGGTGGAATCTCAGGGTTGTTTTGATTTGCATTTCCCTGATGATTAAGGATGTTGAACATTTTTTCAGGGATGCACACACTTTTAAAGAATCTGTTTCCCTCTGTCTCTCTGTCTTGCTGTCTCTATCACATTGGGGATCGATCCCAGAGCCTCACACACCCTAGCTCAGTTCTATACTACTGAGACACAACACAAGCACACCACATGTCTTTTCAGAATAATTTATCAAAATCAAATTGTCTTTTTCCTATAACAAATAAAACATAAATAGACTTAACTGGTTATTTTCTCTACATATTCTTAAGTGAGAGTATTGATTGGTAGCTGATGAAATGGGTCATATCTATTTAATGGTGAACATTAGAGTCATAGCCCTGTATCTACTTAATCATAAGGATACAAAGGGGTTTGGAGTTAGTCAGGTTTGATTCTATTCTTTAGTGTTTTTCAGAGAAACAAATTATATGTTCTCCTTATCATAGTGCCTCAAATTCAGTATTCCTTAATAGCCATGTGAATATATCATTTGAGCTTCCAGTGTTCTTGGCATATTAATAATGAAACTGTAAGAAAGTTCCTACCTGGCATTCTCGATACATTATGGCATTCTAAACAAAGTGCCTATTGTGTTATGTTAAAAAAAAGCTATAATGATTCAGGATAACCAAGAATTTGTTATTATAGAGGGAGATAATTTTTATAGCTTTATTAGAATAACTGGTACACATTGAATTGCACACATACACATGATGACTTGATTTTTGTCCCATGCATACAACTGTGATGACATCATCACTATGAAGATAATAAACATATTTCATAGAAAACAATTTTTTCAAAGGTGTAGTGGTGTGTGTGTGTGTGTATTGGAGTTGCAGGCAAGTGTGAGCTGTCAGGTCTGGTCCCCCGGAAAAGCAGCAATCACTCTTAAACACTAAGCTGTCTCAGGACTCAGGAATTAATTTTTAATACATCAATCTGTAATATTTTGGTGACTGTAAGATTACACACATTTTCCTCCAATTTATTGCTATCTTTTGAGCATTGTTGTACTAGTAGAACAAACGATTACACTGAATAAAAAAATTTCTATTTTCATCATTTTTAGGAGTACCCAGATGTTGATGACTCTGGCCTTTGAATTTACAGATAGTTGTGATGCTCCTGGTGTGCAAATGGTAGCTGAGAACCCTACACAACCACTCTGCATGCAATGGCACAGTTGCCTTCCACTTTTTTTGAGTAGGACTAACAGATAACTGTACTTATCTACTCTGATGTTAGACTTGAGCCAAGACTTAAAGGAAAGGCACACATCATTTTACAGTTCAGGAACTGGTAAGACGGCTTGTTTGAAAAGATAAATAGGTCTAAATAGGTCTAAATATGGGAATAGCACATGTAGGTGAGTCGCCTTCACTCTTCAGTAAGTATCAGAGAGCACAGTAAAGGGGTGGGGAGGGGGAACAAGAAGTTCCTATGATGTCCACTTCTCAAAACAGACTTGCCCAACACAGCCTGTCATTTATATGGCTTTTGACTTTACTGTTTCCAAAGAGAAGCACAGCCATTTGTTGTTGCTTTTGCTGTCGTCGTTGTTGTTGTTTAATGCCTGGTAGCATCGTGTTTGCTCTCAATGCTACTTGGGACAGGTCTGGCAAGCATTTTTGTGGAGTTCCATCTGAGGGCCCATTCCCATACTGTTTTGTTATTGTTTGTTTGGGCCGGTTCTGGAAACTTCAGGATGAAGGATTTAACCTCCAGGTTGCAGATCACCAGGTCAAGGCTCAGGCCAGTGTCCTTTATGCAACTAACCCTCAGAACGGTTGTTCTGAGATTCGCTTTCTATCCTAGAGTCCTAGGACTCCAGTCTGGTTTTAACTTCTTGTCTAGTCAAGCTGCAGCCGGTACCTGCTGGTCCTCTCTGTGTATTCTTCCCCAGATAAAGAGTAAAACCAGTGGGTTTGGCACATTCCCTAATCAGAGGCTGCCATTAGCAGGCCCGGGGCTGACGTGCATTAGGGAGGACTCGGACCAAGCAGGCCATTTTCACCTGCGTAATAACAGGCTTGGGAGTAGCGAAGCAGCGCAGGCACAGCAAGCTGCCTCTGGAGCAGGGGAGGAGCGCGGGCGGCAGCCGCCCCGGGGCCCCGGAGGAAGAGGAGGGGGAGAAGGAGGAGCCGAAGCGCCCAGAACAGCAGCCGCGGCTCGGCCCGAGTTGCAGCAAAAGCAGCGACGGTGGCGCGGAGACTCTGCAGCCTTCTGGAGCCCGGAGTCCCGGTAGGGACAGCAGCACGGAGCGTCCGCGTCCCTAGCCACCGCACCCCGGCCTTGCCAAGCTACAGTAGCCCAGCCTGGGGCACAGCCAGCCATGGCCGCACCGCCGGATCTGCAAGATGAGCCGCTGTCTCTGGGTAGCCCCGGGTCCCAGTGGTTCGGGGGCCGGGGGGATGGGGAAGACGAAGAGACGGCAGTGATGGGGGCCAGGCCAGAGCAGCAGGATGGGGAGCCCGCCTGGGGGTCGGGCACTGGAGCTGGGGTAGCGTCGTCGCGGGAACTGTGCTCCGGCCCCGCCCGGTCGCCTCCCGTCGCCATGGAAACTGCATCCACAGGTAAGCCGGCCCGCACCGCGACCCCGCAAATGGAGGCCGGGACCGTGTTTCTTGTGGGTCCCCTAGTCCACAGCTTTTCTCTGCGTCTTCCTGGCCTGTCTACCTGGAGGTAGGGGTTCGCTCCTGGCGACTGTAAATATTAGCGGACTGGTGGAAAACAGCAGGGTGCTGCCAGCGGCTAGGAGGAAGAAGGCTGTTGGTCCAGTAATTTCATTTTTACTCTTTTTTTCAGCCTTAGACATTGTCCTCGTTGGCAAGCCTGGCTTCTGTTGCGCCCCGGAACAAGTTTTCTCTTCTCGTCAGGGGTCTCAGGGCAGCAGGGCGGGGAGTGACAGGTTGTGATGTTTTTCTGGGGCGTGTTTGCGCTCAGCGTGCTCCACGGGCGACAGCAGAGGTAGACAACTAACTGATCAGCGGGCGGGCCCACCGCCTCAGGACCCTCCCGCTGGGTTTAGGGCACCGGAGTACCGCAGAGACTTTGTGTTCCCTTTCTCTTCCCTCAAAGAATCACCACACCCTACTCCTTTCCAGTTTTCCTCCAGCTCAGCTCTTTCTCCCGCGCAGAAAACAAACCCCCAAGAGTCCCAAGCTGAATTCCGGAGGGACAGCATTGTTGGGAGGGTTGGAAGTTGTAGCCTTCCTTCTTTATTTCCTAGCCGCTCTTTTCTGAATCTATCAGAGTATTGAAACTTGAAACCCCTAAAATGTGAAGGTCTTAGCAGCTGCAGATTGGAATGCTGGGACTGTGGCCAGTGGTCCAGCCTCAGTTTACCCAGCAGTCTGAACTCATCTTTGCGTTTTGAAAAATTGTCAGTGATTGGGCCTCTCTTTCCCCCTGACTTGCCCTTCGCTCCAAATCCTTACCTGGTGGAATCAACCCTAGGGCCATGGCTCCTCCTGACTGTTTGAAGCTAGAGACAGGCGCCGCGGGGGAGGGGCGGCTACCTGGTTATCGCTGTTTTCAGAAGGAATACTGTAGGGGGTGTTGTGTTGTGCTGTTGTCTGAGAGAGAGGCTCTGCTGTGCTGGAGTGGGAGTTGTGTAGTTTGGGTAATGTAGTGTGAGGCCTGGGGAGTGGGTGTTCCTGGAGGAGGCGATGAGGGTGGGACTGGCGTATGTGTTCCTGGCAGCTGATTTAGGGAAACCCCTTTCTTAAGCCACCCCCTCTCGAGGGTTATATGGAGTGCCTCGGGTTGCCTAAACTCTGCTCTAGAACAAACATGGTTTAAGCCAGGAAAGGAGATTTGGAGAATGTGTTGAATAATGGGAAGAGAAGTGGGGACCAAGAAATAAAAAGAGAAGCAAGCCAAAGAAGGAAGGGCAGGGCAGGAGGGGGAGGGGATAGAAGAGGTTGGGGCAGGGAGGGGGAGGGAGGAAGGGAAAAACTAAATGTGAAAAGACCCAAAGGTTGACAGCCCTATTTGTCATATATTGTTATGGGTTATAGGATTTAAACAGAATAATAGATTCCTGGTCGCTCTTAGAACTTCTTGCGTCCAAATGAAAAGAAATGAAAACAACTGCAAAAGCAAACAGCAAACGATAACCTAAAGCTTATGCAATATAATGTTTTGATAGTGTGTATTATGGAATAATTAAATCAAGCTGTGATCATTTCTTTTTAATGGTGAAAACATTTACAAATCTACTCTACCAGTTAGACAGATGAAATGTCCTGGTACTAGATGAAATAGCATCTTCCACATTTAGCATCTTTATTATGAAGATATTTTGTATTGTCAAACAATTTAGGGGTTTCCTTTCCTGAGCATTAAATTAACTAATAAAACCAAACAAGGTTCTAAGTTTGGGTGGGTACATATTTGTATGGAAATGCTTTCGTTGATTATTGTCCAGGAAAGGATTTCTCATATGGTTGTTGTCTGGCTTGTATTTTAAATTTCCAAAGTCTACTTCATAGACAAGATAGGCTGGTGTATATGATATGGGTGTTGGAAATGGCAGCCAAGTAAATAGACATTTATTGAAAAATTCCAATAAAAGCAGGACCAATCTCCTTATATGCTATTTTTGCAGGGTTTTTTTTTTTTTTTCAGTGTAAGAAAAAAACCAAATTAGTGTACTGGTCACAAAACGTGGGGGATGACCGTGGAGCACCTTGCTTGACTTTGCAGTTTTATATTTTGCTTTATAAATAGAAACCAGTTTTCCTGATGTTCTTGAGGCTGTGAAGCCTGAGCTTAAGGCATCCCAGAGTGTGTGTTTGCAGTGGCTCTGCCTCCGGGCCTCCAGGCGTTTTCTCACTGTGTCCTCCAAGCAGAAGAAGGCTACTTTGTTATTACTATTATTATTATTATTATTATTTATCTTTTGAAAGAACACTTGAGGCCTCAATTTCAATGGAGACAAAACTTAAGACTTTAAGCAGGAAGCGGATAAACAGGAGGCTTCATTTTCACATACAGACAGATATGGGTGTTTTAAAACTTTTTTTTTCCTGAAAATGAACCATTGATCATGCCATCTGGCCAGAAATTCTGTTATTTATTTTTATATACTGATGGTAATTAAAGTCCCCCAAGAAATAGTTTAAAAAATATTCTCAGTCAACTCCCAGAATATGTATCTATGTATATATGTATGTTTGTATGTATGCATGTATGTGTGTTTGTGTGTGTCTGTATCAACACCATTCAAACAAGCTATAAGGACCTGTTACACTGAATGGATTTTCAGCTATCCTCACTGCTTCTGACACTTGTGTAGGATGGAAAATTCCCAACAATAACAAAAAAATAACAGTTTCTTCTTGCACTATAATCTTTCACATCTAAAATTGCTAGTGGGCATGTGCAACGATGGCTTTGGCCAAGGAACAGTCAGAGTACCATGTGGAAGCTGCAGAGTGAGAGTGTCAGGGCTGCTAACTGAGGAGGCATTGCCAGCTTCTCATAGTTTTATACAAAGGACGCTAAGAGCAACTGCTCTCTCTCTCTCTCTCTCTCTCTCTCTCTCTCTCTCTCTCTCCCCCACCCCCACGGTCAGTTATTTTATTCCTGGGAACTAGTCAAAAGGAGCACACAAAAACAAAAGGAGAGAAGAATAGCCTTTTGTTTACAGAAAATTTTTTTTAAAAAAAGAACCTTTGAACAAATTGAAATGGTAAGATGTTAACTCATCGCCTGCTTTGGGAATTCACTTGTTGGCGGCATGGGCAGCCATGTGGAAGACAGAATAGGAACCGGCCAGGAGAACCAGGTCAGAATGGACTGCCTCAGCTGCACCTTTCTCTGGATCAATTTGACATAATTTTGTAAATAATTGCAAAAAGAAAAGGAAAAGTTCTTTGATATAGATTCCTGGGACTATGAAGTTGAAAATTACATTTTTAAGAAGCCAAATGTAATACTTCTGTTTCCATCTATCCTGATTTAAATTACATGGAGGATATTATATATACCCCATCTAGGAAACTACACTGCTCTTCCAGTCGTTGTTTTTGGAAACTGAGTAGACTGTATTCACTGTTGTATGTGTTTGATAGGTGTGAGTGTATTTGTGTGTGTGTTAATGCTTTCTGGCACTACCCTTCAAAAGGCATAAGTTCTAATCTCTCTTTCATATTTTGAGAAAGTCACAGTGATATTGAAACAAAAAGTGGCACTACCCCTTGCTTCTGCAGTCTGTAGAAAGAGTAAAATAGTCTGGAAACATAATGCAATGTATTTCTTTAGATACAGCCTCTGGATACAGTCTAGCCCAGTGGTTCTCAGCCTTCCTAGTGCTGCAGCCCTTCAATACAGTTCCTCATGTTGTGATAACCCCCAACCATAGGATTATTTTTGTTGCTATTTCATAACTGATATTTTGCTACTGTTATGAATTGTGATGTAAATATCTGATATGCAGGGTTGTTCGACCTTCTAAGGGGTCATAACCCACAGGTTGAAAACTGCTGATCTAACAGTTAAATATGGTATACATCTCTGAATACAAAGGGTCGGTTACATTAACACATAGCTACACTTTAAAAACACATTGAAAATGGATATGATCAGGACTTTCTGGATGTTTTTGAAGTCACCAGTCTGGAAACTCACTTTGCTCCTCCCCGCCCCTCCATCTCCCCCCACCCACCAATAGACCTGTTTCTGTTCTTTTTCTAGGTTGCATATGAACTTCTAGTACTGAGGTTTTGGAGGCAAGGTATTGATTGCCCATTTTACTGTCCATCCTAGGTAGCACGGATTATTAAATTTTTTATCCGTAAACTGAGAAACTGCTCAGTGCACCCTGGTGCACAGTTACCACATGCCCTCGCTGGTCACAGGACAAGGACTCCTAGAAAACATGCCCTGTTGTCTCACATGCATGTTCAGTTTAGGCAAACTCTCCCTTTGTGTCAGTTCTTATTTTTCTCATTCTCAGATCTTTCCTGGAGCTTGACTGGAAGGCCACCGCCATTATCCCGAGTCACAGGAGCGAGGGCATGAGTTAGCTCTCTGAGGTCAGCACAAGACACATAAACATGAGTGCAGCTTGCTCTGCATATATAGCTATGGGAAATAAATCCATTTCGCTTTCACTCTCTGTCTTGTTCTGCCCTTCTTCAAAGAAATAATTCTGTTAAGTTGTACTCCAGGATCTTCAATTTCATTTATTATGGTTTGGTTTACATATGTTTATTATTTTTGAGATTATAATTTAATTGTGACAGTTCTCCCTTCCCTTTTCTTCCTCCAAACCCTCTCATATATTTCTCTTTTCTATCCTTCAAATTCATGGCCTCCTTTTTCACTAATTGTTATTTCATGGATATGCACACATGCACATATATATTTCAAATCTCTCTTTCTCTCTCTCTCTATATATATATGTACATATATATGTATATGGAATATGTGTATATAATTGAAATATATATTCCAAATATCTCTCTCCGTCTCTGTCCGTCTCTCTCTCTCTCTCTCTCTCTCTCTCTCTCTCTCTCCCTCTCTCTCTCTCTCTCTCTCTCTCTCTCTATATATATATATATATATATATATATATATATATATATATAATATAACTTGCTCATTCCATATAAATGCCACTTGTATGCTACATGATTTCAGGGTTGACGATTTGGGACTGGACAAGTAGTTGTTGTGATCTTCGCTGGAGAATAAGATCTCTCCTGTCTCCAGCTTTCCTCAGTTGCCTACAGTTTTGCTTACAGTTGAGACCACGTGGGCTTTTCTCTATTCAGGCGTGTTCACTGGTTCATCACTGTTCCACCCACATTTGGGCAGCCATGTTGATGAGAACTATGGGGTGTAAATTGTCATATTACTAGGAGACATGGTCTTGCAGAAATCTCCCTGATCCTCTGGTTCTTACAATCTTTCCACTCCTTCTGCAATGTTCCCTGAGACTTAAGTGTGGGAGTGTTTTGGGAATGTATCCATTGGGGCTGGGGGCTCCAGAAGTATATAATTTGATGGGCTCTGTAGTGGTCTCTGTTTGTTGCAAAGAGAAGTTTTCTTGATGAGGGGTGAAGACTATACTCATCTGTGGGTATCCGGACAAATGTTTGTAGGTTGTTGTTAGGGAATAGGTGGTTGTTCATTCCCCAATAACCATGATTTCACTAGCACTGAATAGTTACATAGGTTTCTCGTCTCATGATCTCCCTCCTGTTGAGTGGATTTTAAGTATAACTGAAGAGATGTTGGCTACTGCTAAGATCCATGTGCCACAGCTCTCCCTCAGGGTTATAATGCCATGCTGGGCCACTGAGGCTCATCAGTGTCATAGCTGGGCAGGGCTGTTGGTTCTCTCTGCCTTTTGGAAACATGCACAGTGCCTTACGATTCTATAATTAAATTTCAGTAGTGACCAAGGAAGCTTAGAGAAATATGCTGGAGAACTCAGAGGGCAAAGAAGACAGAGGGCATGTTTTCAGGAGCCTAATATATCAATACGTGAACACTCTTCACTGAAGTCACCATAGAGAACATGGTAAAAAAAAAAAAAAAGACAACAAGAAAAAAAACAGTTGGGTGTTTGTTTCTTTAAATACTATTTGAGGTTGAAGAGAAGAATGAGAAGAAGATCATGAACTAGAGAGCTTACTGTTTGTCAGGATGCCGTAATGCTAGTGTGGGAGAAAAGAGAGGAAAAAGCTTCCCACTTCATGGTTGCCTTGCGTGATACAAATGGGCAGACTGGGAATGTTCAAGCACACGGGGAGGTGGGAACTCACCATAAGTCAGATCCCTTGTTGTGGCTGTGATGAGGGCCGTCCTCAGCTCACCCTACCTATAGCTCGAGGCGATGGATGGGCAGTTTCAACATTACTCCAAGTATCTTTGGAGAAGATGAGTAAGTCCTGAGCGTTAAAATGGATACTTTCTCAAAGACAGAAGAACAACACAATCCATTCTCAAATCCTGAACGGCAAAATCTTTAATTCTGGCCAAGAGTTGAAGCTAATAATGCATTTTATAGAAAATATAAATGGTTTCAAAACAAGGATGGTGTTAATCTCCAGAAATTCAAGACTCACTAAGATACAGACCACACAATATAATTGTTCTCTTTTCAGACTTACCATCTGAATTATCATCTCTTTTTGGAATTACCATTATATACACAGCACTGATTATATCCAAGAACTCAACTTGTAAAAGGTATAGAAAGTATGTTCTTTAATGGCACAAATCTTATTGTTTTAAAGGATGGCTGATATGCCACAGGGTAGCATTAGGAGAAAAAATATATTTTAGTGTTTACTCAAAAGCAGCAAGATGAACTCTTCTTAACAACTCTTTTGCCTTAATTTAAATTTTTGTATAGCAGGAAAATGTGTGTTAGACAGTCTTATAATTTAACAGAGAAAAACAAAGTTTATTCCTTATTTACTTTTTAATAAGATAGTATTTGATTCACAATTCTACTATGGTTTAGTGAATCCCTGATATATACCAGGTGTTGTGTAGGCATTGGGATATGGTAGGGGGAAAAGAATCTGTTTTCCTGAAAGTATATTTTGGGGGCCTCGGGTTGGGGAGGAGAGGGAGGAGACTGCAACCAGAAAGGACGCCCAAGAGGGATATAAAGCACCATGGAGAAGCCCAAACTGAGAAGTAGGAGCCAGAGGGATGGCTAGAGAGATTTCTTTGATAAGGTGGCACCGAACAAACTTGCAGGAGAGGAGAGGCCCAAGAGTTCATTTCAGACATTGGGCACAAGCTACCGTGAGTATTGCTGGAACATTCAGACAGCACCAAGAAGAACAGTGAAGCGAACCTGGGAAGAACAGTAGACAAGCAAAGGCTGAAAGGCAAGATCGGGTCCTTTTAGCCCATGTCGCCCCTTTGGCTATTTAACTCTGAGTGAAAAGGTCAAAGGTCTTTACCCCTAGCAGGGGACCAATTTTATGCAGCTTACTTTGCTCGTCAGGTCGAGAATCCAACACAGGAATGATGGTGGTAGATTTGGAGGAGGAATGAGCAGTTAGTAGGTCATGATGGCATGAACCAGAGAGATTACCTTAGAGGAGATGAAAAGTTGTCACATTCTAGACACAATCATAATGTATTTTCTGAAGGTAATATTGTATATCAATGAATTATAGATGATATGTGAGAGGGAAAAAATCATTCAGATTGTGCAATGATTTGACTTATTTAACTTGAGCAAATGTAATTTGGGTTGCTGTCCACTCGGATTAGTTAAGTTTTAGAGAGAGCAGGGTTTAAGGGTCAAACAAGGAGTTAGGTTTCAGAATTGTTGATTTTGAAATAACAGGTGCCCAGGTGGAGATGTCAAGTTTTCAGTGTCCAGTGGGGATGGGGATGGAACATGGTCTGGATTAGCAATGCACACTTGGTAGTTGTGGATAGAGAGATATGGTCATAAGTGAGCCAGTTTTCACAGTCAAGGATTTCTGACATACTTGTTTATCTAGACATCTTAACTGAAAGTTAAGTGTCTAATTCCATAATTGCTGAGATATTGAGAAAGGAGTGAGGGTATTATGGTCTAGGTGAAAGCGAGAGTAAAAGGATGGGGGAAGATCATAAGAATTCTGATCAGCTTTTGGGATTCCCTTGGAATATGTAGTCTTAAGCATGTGTGAGAAAAGTCATATACATGATATAAAATCACCATATACACTGTGTAGAGTCACCATATATACCATAATAAAGTCACCATATATGATAACCTCCTTGTCTTCTCCTCCTTCTCCCCTCTTTCTCGTCTCTTTTTTTTCTAGCCACATTCAGCCAAACTTTGGTTTAGAGTAGGTAAATGGTTAGGTGATTTCTGTTTTTATTTTACAGTAACTATGGCTGTAAATTTGAGGTCCTGTGCAAGGTGGTAAATCTGTAACGCATCATCATTGGATCTGGTGGCATGGATGAGGCATAGATAAAGGTGACAAACAAGGGATTAGGCTCTGCTGGGGGAAGGAGTTTAGAGTAAGAGAGCTCAAAGAATAAGAGGCATCAACTGGAGAGTTGAGGTGTTTAGGATAGAGATTGGAAGGTAGATGGTCATCCAAAAGAGGAGAGGATAGCTTGTTGGAAGAGCAGATTCCAGGATGGTGGTGAGGTGAGGGAGCACTTAGATGATTGCTAATAACACAGACTCATAACAGACAGTGAGAGTGGCTATGAATGGCATAGTAACTGATAACTTTAGGTAAGAATAAAGAATATGATGTCCTGAGCTCCAGTCTATGGGATTTGAGGGGAAGACAAGAGTGGTGGTCCATAGCAAATGCTTGCAAGGATGTGGAGAAAGAGGAACATTACTCCATTGTTGGTGGGACTGCAAGCTTGTACAACCACTCTGGAAATCAGTCTGGTGGTTCCTCAGAAAATTGGACACAGTACTACCGGAGGATCCCGAAATACCTCTCCTGGGCATATATCCAGAAGATGTCCCAACTGGTAAGAAGGACACATGCTCACTCATTGCAGCCTTATTTATAATAGCCAGAAGCTGGAAAGAACCCAGATGCCCCTCAACAGAGGAATGGATACAGAAAATGTGGTACATTTACACAATGGAGTACTACTCAGCTATTAAAAAGAATGAATTTATGAAATTCCTAGGCAAATGGATGGACCTGGAGGGCATCATCCTGAGTGTGGTAACCCAATCACAAAAGAACTCACATGGTATGTACTCACTGATAAGTGGATATTAGCCCAGAAACTTAGAATACCCAAGATACAAGATACAATTTGCAAAACACATGAAAATCAAGAAGAACGAAGACCAAAGTGTGGACACTTTGCCCCAATTCTAAGAAGAATTGGGAACAAAACACCCATGGAAGGAGTTACAGAGACAAAGTTTGGAGCTGAGATGAAAGGATGGACCATGTAGAGACTGCCATACCCTGGGATCCATCCCATAATCAGCCTCCAAACACTGACACCATTGCATACACTAGCAAGATTTTGCTGAAAGGACCCAGATATAGCTGTCTCTTGTAACGCTATGCCGGGGCCTAGCAAACACATAAGTGGATGCTCACAGTCAGCTATTGGATGAATCACAGGGCCTCCAATGGAGGAGCTAGAGAAAGCACCCAAGGAGCTAAAGGGGTCTGCAACTCTATAGGTGGAACAACAATATGAACTAACCAGTGCCCCCCAGACCTCGTGTCTCTAGCTGCATATGTATCAGACAATGGCTTAGTCGAACATCATTGGAAAGAGAGGCCCATTGGTCTTGCAAACTTTATATGCCTCAGTACAGGGGAAAGCCAGGGCCAAGAAGTGGGAGTTGGTGGGTAGGGGAGTGGAGGAGAGGGTATGGGGGGTCTTTTGGGATAGCATTGGAAATGTAAATGAAGAAAATACCTAATATTAAAAAAAAAGAAAAAAAACTGTCTTGGGGGAGGGGACAGAGATTGGGATTAAATAAATAAATAAATAAATAAATAAATAAATAAATAAATAAGAAAACAAAGCCATTTGAGGCATATTCATGGCACTCACACACAAAAAAAGATAAAGCTAAGCTCTATCTCTTACTTTTTGTTACTGGCATATATTCTTTTTACATAAAAAAGGGGTGGTCCGTGAAGCCATAAATATAAAACCCTGAGTATAGGTTCATAAAAATATGTTTAATGTGTGCAGAAGGTAGGAAATGAATCTTAAATAGTTCTTGACTGGATTTGAGAACATTGAGGGTTGTAATTAAATAGATATGAACCAGTGGTATGGTGACCTTATGAAAACCTTTTCTATAATCCCAAATAGTATTCATAGAGAGTTCCTGGTGGACACAGTAGGAGGAAATAGGCTCCTGTCTGTTGTCGGCAGGCCAGACTTAAAAATGATAGCAAGAGTGAGTGGCGTGTTCTGAGACGTGGATGAGCGAGGCATGGCAGGGACAACTGTGAAGTAATGATGCCTTTGACAGATGGACCACGTGAGAAGCTGCAGGAGGAAGGTATTTGTTAACAAGAAGAAAAGAATTGCATGAGATCTGATACCTAAAGTCAATTTGATGAAGTGAGAGAAGGCGACAAGACCCAGCTGACTTCCCAGGGGAGAACTGAGATGAATAATTCGGAGAAGTGGGTTTCTTCTGAGTGAAGAATAGTGTTCTAGTAATTAAACAAGGCTGGACAGAGTTGTCTCTCAGTTACACATGTTTAAGCAAAAGCGAGGAGGTTGTTGATTTGATGGAGAACTTGAGAAAGGAGGGTATTTGCGATGCCTGATCTCCATGCCTTCCTGGGAGAGCGATGCTTCTTGTCCTTATCACTGGACACTGTGCTTACTGTGTTTCTACATGTTTCTCAAAAGCAAATTCAGAAGCCACCTAATAAAACCATGGATAGTATCCATCATTAAAACCATAGTTAACCTAGGAATAGTGACCTATCATGCATTCTCCACAAAACTGTAGCTTTTAAAACCCCTCTCTACTTCTCCATTGATAAGAAAATTCCCCAATGTAACGCTTAAGAATTTTATCATGGTGTCCAGTCTTGGGGCAGTAGCCTAGCCTACATATTAAACATATGATCTGCAAACATTTTTAATTTCTATTTCCCAACTCTCTTCCTTTTCCCTTTTAGTACCAGATCTAGCTCCATAAATACTCAACATAAATATTATAAATGTAAAATATTTTGGAAATCCATTAATGACTTCTGCAATGTTAAAGGTATCATCTGGTTTGTTCTTTATTCCCCTGTCTCACTATCCGTGCATTTGTGGCATATTATTTACTCACGTAAGGCCATGTTTGTTCATTGTCTTCTAGTGTATATTTTCATCTCAAACAGCTCTTTCAAACTTTCCAACATGAATTTGCTAATTTATCTACTGAATGAGATTATTATAAAATCTGTTATAAACCAAAGATTTTATCTTCATTGCAGGTGATTTTTGAATATCATATATATATATATATATATATATATATATATACACACACACATATATGATATTTGAAATATATATGTGATATATATTTCAAAGTATTTGAACTCTGTTTTGCTCACTCATTTAGAACAGACTTGGACAGTAAGAAATTGTATTTGAGCTATTGCAGATCTAGTTGTCAGAAATAGGAGACAAAAGCCAAGGTCACCACAATCTGTGACATGGATTTTTTTTTTTTAGCTCTGAAAAGTTAGTACTTCTGCAAGAAGTCTGCAGACATCTTGCTCACATGTAGCCATCCATAGACCTCCAGTCGGGGGAGCAAGATCATCAGATGCAAGTTAAAGCCATAAGAAGCACCAATTACCGTAGTTACTGTCCTATGGCTGTGATGACACATGACGAAGGCAACCCACAAAAGGAAGCATTTAACGGGGGAATTTGGTTGCAGTTTCAGAGGGATCATGGCAGGAGGCAGGCAGGCATGGTGCTGAAGCAGTAGCTAAGAACTTAACATCTTGTTCTGCAGGCAGCAGGCAAAGGAGTGACCCTGAGCCTGGCAAGGGCTTTTGAAATCTCAAATCCCACCCCAGAGACATACTTCCTCTAACAGGGCCACACTTCCTCCAACAGTGCCACACTTTCTAATCCTTCCTAAACATCGCCACTAAGTAGTGCAGGGGGTGTGTGTGTGGGGGGGGGGCATTCAAGCATATGAATCTACAGGGACCATTCTCATTCAAACCAGCATACCAATGTGGCTGTACGAGCCACTCCATTATTCCTGGTATTGTGCTAGAAACTAAGGGAACAGAGGGGCACGAGGTATACTTTTATGCACATCTCCTCCAGAGTGTATTACTCTCTAGCTGGGAGGGATGACCAACACATACAAAAGGAAAAGCTGAGGGCAGGGTACAGGCACTTGAACAGTACAAACTCCATGTCTGTCAAGAATCGCTTGACTGCACAGGTTCAAAAACACCGGGTCCCTTAAAGGGTGGAGTGTCACAACCAAAAGACAGAGACAGAAGAGGAACAGACAGAGGCAGTCTCAGGGATGTTCAGGGGTTGGCCTGGAAAAGGCAGCCTGTGCAATAGTGATGTGCAACGAATCCTGCACTTCCCATCCTGTGGCCTTGTGGACTCTGCAACCTAGTCTTTTGTCTCACCAGGTTAGAGCTGGCCTAGATAACTAATCCAATGCTCTGCAAGATGGAGAGCACAGAC
This sequence comes from Mus caroli, assembly GCF_978045245.1. NCBI lineage: Eukaryota > Metazoa > Chordata > Mammalia > Rodentia > Muridae > Mus > Mus caroli. Next base: position 70,853,316 of record NW_028227269.1, on the reverse strand, counting down.
TTCCCTTTTCTTTCCTGCATTAAAGAAAGCCAAGAAACCCTGGGTGTTATATATACACGATACATATAAAAAGACAGAAATGTGGAGAGAAGTCAGACTTTCTAGGAACCTTGTGATGTGAAATTGGACATAACAACACACTCTCTAGGTTTTCTTTTTCTTAATATATCTCAGACTAGATCCTGGGAAAACTAGCAACAAGAAGACACCAAAGGCCATGAGCAAAATGCATCCACTCAAAGCCAGACCTTCCTCTCAGGAAAGAAGCACCCAGCAAGCTGCCTGCGGAGCACCTTGAAATAAATGGAGGCCCAATTCCGAGTGAAAAGCTGAGTCTTTTGCCCCTTAAACCAGTGGTTGCCCCTCACCCTGTGAGTTGTGCCGGACCTTCAGAAAGTCTGGAGTTGCCACTGCTCATCACACCATTAATTTGTTTACCAAAGCTTTTTGTTCTATGTAATTGAAGAGTAAAGTACAACCCAGCATGCTTAAATTATCAGGATTGAACTTACATGGGTTTATTTATTTATTTATTTAAATTGAAGTCATGGTGCTAAAGAACTGTTTCTATTTTATTCTACGAGAGTGGGAGAAAGAACAAATCTGCATCAATGTATTATGTTTTGGATCTATTTTGTTCATGCCCATGCCTACTTCCATCTAGCTTTCTCTGTTGTGCTCCGATGCATCTAGGGAGTGCTCACCCAGGAAGCACCATTTATCTAGGGAATGAGTGTTCACCCAAGGAGCACCAACATCTAGGGAGTGCTCACCCAAGGAGCACCATTTATCTAGGGAATGAGTGTTCACCCGAGGAGCACCAACATCTAGGGAGTGCTCACCCAAGGAGCACCATTTATCTAGGGAATGAGTATTCACCCGAGGAGCACCAACATCTAGGGAGTGCTCACCTGAGGAGCACCATTTATCAAGGGAATGAGTGTTCACCCAAGGAGCACCATTTATCAAGGGAATGAGTGTTCACCCAAGGAGCACCATTTATCAAGGGAATGAGTGTTCACCCAAGGAGCACCATCATCAAGGGAATGAGTGTTCACCCAAGGAGCACCATTTATCAAGGGAATGAGTGTTCACCCGAGGAGCACCATCATCTAGGGAGTGCTCACCTGAGGAACATCGTGCTGCTTGGGCTTGCCATTCGCCAGACTTGTGGGCCAAATGAATCTTCCTTCTTTATATCTTACCCAGCATCAAGTACCTTACTAAAATAACATGAAAATGAATGAAGATGTATTTCCTGTAAATTTTACAGTCTTTTAAAGCTAAACATTTCTTGTTGGTAATGTTCGTACATCCAGAGTCTCAAAAAATAAGAGTTGATCTATTTATGTCTGTAAATAATATGAAGAAATGAAAATGTATTTTAAGAAGGGAGATTTTAAAAATAAATAAGCCCAGAATAAAATCCCCTCGTAAAGGTGTTACACATTAGGAGTAGGGCCACAGAGCCATTTATGTTATTTCTTTTTTTAGGGACAGTGATCTAGTCTGTGCTCAGCTCTTATTAAATCGCAACGCTAATGTCCAGGAACATTAAGCCCTGTCTTAGTTAGGGTTGCCATTGCTGTGGAGAGACACCATGATCACAGCAACTTTTACGAAGGAAGACAGCTAGTTAGGGTTGGCTCACAGTTCAGAATTTTAGCCCATTGTTATGGTGGGAAGCCTGGTCGCATGCAGGCAGACACGGTGCAGGAGAGGTAGATGAGATTTCTACAGCCGGGTTGGAAGGCAGCATGGAGAGAGAAAGAGAGAGAGAGAGAGAGAGAGAGAGAGAGAGAGAGAGAGACAGAGAGAGAGACAGAGAGAGAGAGAGACAGAGAGAGAGACAGAGAGAGAGACAGAGAGACACAGAGAGAGACAGAGAGAGAGACAGAGAGAGAGACAGAGAGAGAGACAGAGAGACAGAGACAGACACAGAGAGACACAGAGAGACAGAGAGAGAGACAGAGAGAGAGACAGAGAGAGAGACAGAGAGAGAGAGGCTAGCCCTAGCTTGAACATTTGAAATCTCGAAGCCTACATACACCCAGTGACATGAGCCTACGGGGACCATTTTTATTTAAACCACCATAATTTCTGAAAAAATTTTTCATCAATTTATTTCATTTCAAATGTATTAGAAATGAAAAATCTCCACCAATCTTCCAGACAGGGTATCTAAACTCAGCTCCTTAGGCCCTGTAGACTGAGCAAGGCTAAAGCCATGTCTCGGGCTCCAAAGTCCCAGGCGCTTCTCATTGTACCACATTAGCCTTTGAAATACAACCCACGAACAAACACAACTGTATCAGAGGACAGCAAAGCCAGGCCATAGGGTTCAGCTTCATCTTGCAAGCAGGGAATGAAACCATAGGCGGAGTCTCAGAGGGAGGGGTGCTAGGGAGCCAATGGGAAGCCGGCGCACTGATGGGGCATCGGAAGCAAGGGCAAGGTGCATCGGTTTCATCCTGGAATGGCCATAGCTAGCAAGGGCGAGAAGGTGGAGGAAAAGAGCAAACAAGAGACAGCATTCCAGGGGAGAGGTGTGCACAGAGGGAAGGAGATTGTTGAGGAAGCACGTTATTTAAAAGGGGGCGGGGTTATAGAGAGAACAGAGAGGTAGGCAAAAGGCTTCCCTATGTTCCAATATCCAGAGCGACAGGGAGTCCTTCCCCTCAGTTTCCTCAGAAATCAGACTTCACACTTAGGTCCTTAAGCTGTCCAAGACTTTCCTAAGTGGGGGTGACCCCAGCAGCCTCAAGGGCACGTGGGAAGATGCCGGGGGTTCCTCAGACAGCTGCCCTGAGCTTCCTCAGCCCCAGACTCAGTGAAACCGAGCAGGGAGCTGAGTCAGGTCTGTGGGCTGCAATGTTCTTTCCTCGCCCTGGGGATTTTCCAAAGAATTCACATTAACTTTATCTAAATGAAGAAGAATTTAGCTCAGGGTTTTCCCTCAGATATGTGGGACTATTTATACACCTCCCCATTCTGCACAGCCGGCCCTGGATTGCATTGCACTGTTTGGGTAATAAGGGCATTGGCTTAATTGGCTTTTCTTTTGATCATGTTTAAATATAAAAAGGAAAATGTACTCTTTACTTTGGGAAACAAAGAGTGGCCAGGAAAAGAGAGGAAAAAGAAGAAACAGAAGGAAGTGGGCATTTATTTGGTACCTGGTACCCGGCAGCGGTTGAGGGATGCTCCGTAAACCCCAGTCATTAGCCTCGGGGGTCAAGGATCAGTGGAGATTTAGCAGAGGCTTGGTCCATCATCTGGTTCATCTGAGAAAGAGTTACAGGGGACTCGCACAATCCCCCTTGCTTCCAGCCAGGATCATAGACTACACACAAAAGTGGACTCTTGTAGTGAGGTCTCACTGACCCAGTTGGGGTGTCACTTAAACCAGACTTAATGGTGTTCAAGTTTTAGCCAGTGACGAATATGCATTTTCAGGAATGTTAATTTAACCCACGATGTCCTTATGGTCAGGTATGTGTTGGGGGTCTTACCCATCCTTTCTTTGATGATATTTGCGTCCATATGCTTGTTCATGTTGCATCAAAGGGACTAATGCTTCTTTCCCCTCAACTCAGCTCCTAGTCTCTACAAGCAGAGGTTCTGTCTCCAGGAATCCGAATGTTCTTTAGCCGAGGTCCAGTGTGTGCGCATGCTTCCTGTGTGTCAGAGCTCCGCAATCCGATGCTGCCTTCTTTTGTCTTTTTCATTGGCTTCACAAAATGCTTCTAACCTCATATTCGGATCATAGCGCATCTTCAAAAAGCTTTCAGTGTCTGTAGAGTCCATGACTGATCAAGGGACTTGGAAGCTGATTTTCATAGAAAGTTCATGTGACTAATCTTAAATCAAGTACAGTATTAATCCATACTCCCGTTTGTATCTGTAACAATAATCAGCATAAAGTTTCCACTCTGTGTCTTGACCAAAATGTCAGGCTGCCAACTCGAACAGCAGCATAGTTTTGACAGATGTGATGAGAGCCATTTGATGATGGAGTTTTGTTAATGCTTTTTAAACAGTGAATGGATGCCCATGGTAACTGCATTTTGAGATGAGATTCCCTTGACAAAGTTGCCTTTAACAGCCCTTCCTCCACAGTTCCTGCCACTCACCTGGCAGCTCTGCCCTTGGAAGGGGGTGCTGCACTGGGGTGGGGGCCAATACAAATTAGGTTACTCTACTGGCTAGTTTTGTGTCAACTTGACACAGGCTGGAGTTATCACAGAGAAAGGAGCTTCAGTTGGAGAAGTGCCTCCAGGAGATCCAGCTGTGGGGCATTTTCTCATTTGGTGATCAAGGGGGAGGGCCCCTTGTGGGTGGTGCCATCCCTGGGCTGGTAGTCTTGGGTTCTATAAGAGAGCAAGCTGAGCAAGCCAGTAAGGAACATCCTTCCATGGCCTCTGCATCAGCTCCTGCTTCCTGACCTGCTTGAGTTCCAGTCCTGACTTCCTTTGGTGATGAACAGCAATGTGGAAGAGTAAGCGGAATAAACCCTTTCTTCCCCAACTGCTTCTTGGTCATGATGTTTGTGCAGGAATAGAAACCCTGACTGAGACAAATATCATTTTATATAAATTCTAAAAATTTTGGACAAATTAATGCTTAAGTAAAAAGGACTAAGATAAAGCTTACCCCATCACTCCATAGGTCAAGCAGCAACTATAGGGTTGCCCATGAGAAACCTTTTTTAAAAAGCTTACTTTTGAAGTGGAAACTTGCTCCGTAGAACGGGCTAGCCTCAAACTAACACCTACCTCTGCCTCCCAAGTGCTGGGATTAAAGGCGTGCACTATCATCACCTGCCTACTTTGAACTTCTTAATCTCAAATTGGTTTTGTCCTGAGACTTGAGTTTAATGTTTCCCAAGCTAGCCTTGAAGTCATTATGTGGCTGAGGGTGATTTTGAACTCCTGATAGTCCAGCTTCTAACTCCCAAACGGTGTGCTGAAATTATAGGCATGAACTACCACACCCAATTCAAATATCCTTTACATTTCCCTGTTGGACTTTGTGGTTTCATTTTTATTATTTAGTCAGTTTTTGTTTGTCCTTTTTCGAGACAAGGTCTCGCTATACAGCCCTGGCTGTCCTGGAACTCACTATGTAGACCAGGCTGGCCTGGAACTCACAGAGATCCACCTGCCTCTGCCTCCTGAGTGCTAACATTTGGAATTTCTACTCACTCTGTCACTGACTCTGACATTCTTTTCAGTACAGGTCAAGTGTCTCTTATCCAAACCACTAGGGAACAGAAGTGTTCTAGATTTGGGATTTTTCTTTAAGACTTGGAAAATTTGCATACACATGGATATTTGGGGGATGGCACCCCAGTATAAAAACAAAACTCACATTTCACAAACTTCTTAGGCACAAAACCTGGAGGTGATTTTGTGCAGTAATCTGAATATTTTTGTGTGTGAAACAAAGCTTTGTGGTATGGAATTTTCTACTTGGGGGTATGTCTTGTTGATATTCAGTGTTTGAGAGTTTGGATTTTTCCTACACGAGTTTTTACAACACCTTAAGCTGACTATATAACCCCTATGACCCCTGAGACCGAAATAGCAACAGTCGAAATTAACAAGCAATCCCAACACTTGGAAGCATTTTTCAATTTGTTATATTCATGGGCATGCTGCCACAAGACAGGTTTGATTAATAAAATGGACATGTAATCAATAATTATACATTTCAAATTAATTTACAGACAAAATAGTTCATAAAGTAGGCTGATAGGAGATACTAAAGACGGGCAAATTATTAACATGAAGAAGTCTGATATTTACTCAGGCTGCTCCACCATGCATACAGCAGAAGGGGCAGTGAGAAGAGCACTCAGGGCAAGTGGCCACTGAGCTGAGTTTTCAAGACGAGCATTAGCAGGACGAGGCCTGCAGGTGACTTGAGGGAGAGCCACTCCTCCAGGAACCATGCTTCTCCTGACTTAGTGTCTTTTCCGGTTTGCGTGCTTGTTGGCTTTCCTTCTGTTTGTCTCTCAAGCTGGAGATGTTTCTAGAACAGCGATGAGAGAGCTCAGGGCTCTCTTTGTTCCCTTTGTCTTTAGGCCTCCATACTATTCCTGTGTCATAAACAAAAATCAGTCTCCTCACAGTGGCTGATTCTCTGGGAGTGCATATGGCTCTCAGAGCTGGGCGCACTGTGCGCTCCTCAAACAGGTGTGCCGACATCTGGCTAAGAGCCAAGAGCACTCAGAACCAGACTAGAAAAAGGGCAATTTTCTCCTGCAGTAAGCTGTTCGGAAAACTCTATTTTTAGGACAAGTAGATGAATTACAGAGTGAAATCATGTGCAGTTTTTAAATGTGAGACTTTAATTATCTCCCTGCTTCATGGGCCCAGGTTACATCTCTGAGGCCCTTGAAATGTCCATCTCTTCTTTGTCCATTAAACTGACTTAGCAACAGACTACTAAGAAAGCCTGGACAGAGAGCATCTGGGTGCTTTGGGATGTATGCTTAGGAACAAGTGACCGGTGAGTGGGTGTGTGGAGCACACTGGTGCGCATGTACATCCTCCTGTCCATATGGCTACTCTGATCTGTGGGTATGACCACAGAGACCAGAATTCCAGGATGAGGAGAATGCTTAGAAAAGAGTCTTGGGGCTAATGAGGGGCACTTACTATGATATGAGGAAAAGCTGTTCTTCATCCAGAATCCAGCACGAGTGAGCTCGTAGCAAGGAGTCAGTGAGGAAGAGCCATCAGTGCGAGCAGTATTCTTTTCTGACCTCATCGTTACTTTGCAGTATTACTGACTTCGAGTACCCTAACTTTAGTCATATCTCAGAATGCCCCACTCTTAGGTGACTGCTTACAGACCTCGGGGATGTTTTTATAGAAAAATTCCGTTTTCTTAGTAATCATTCCAAATTTATCTGTTAAAATATGGAACCTCGGCCAATTGTGTGTTCAGGCCACCAGTAGTCCCTCTACTGTACTGCAGGCATGTGTGATGCTGCGCTTTTGAGAGATTTCCCTTTTTTCGTCTACCATGTTCTCTGTGAAACTGTCTGTGGCAGAGGTAGCTTCCCCTTCCCTGGGCCTTGAATCATCTCCCTCTCCTGCACTGTAAAATTACAGTAGTAGTGAGGACTTATTTTATTTTTGAGAGAGGATTTCCTGTAGTCCACCATGGCTTCACACTCTGAAGATGGCCATGAACTTCTGATCTTCCTGCCTCTATCTCCCCAGTGCTGGGATTATAGTGTGCCATCAGCCACTAGTTTTATGTGTTCTGGGCTCCATGCTTGTGTGGCAATCACTCCACCATCAGAACCATGTCCCCAGCCCCCAGTGGTGGGAGTTTGCATGGAGAAGCAGCTATGAGTATACATGACCCAGAACTATAAGCCTGACATGACTAGATGTTAACAAGGAATTCCGTGTGTGTCCCAGAGAAGAGGATGGGGTTGGGCTAGTGGACAACCTGTCCTGAGAACCCTCATTACAGTAAAGAGTCATCTGAGATGTTCTCCTCTGCTCAGGAGCCCTCTTGGAACCCTCTTAGGAAAGCACCCTGAAGTGTGGAGGCTGGGTGGAGCATGGGCCATCTGAGGGTTAGTTAAGAACCTTCTCAGGTCATCCAAATGAGAGAGTGAGACTAAATAAGAGGGCCTGAGACTGTTATGAAATACAGCAGCTAGGAACTTGGAGATGAAGAAGAGAAAAATTATTTAAGTTTCTGGCTCAGCCTTGTGGGCGGATGCTGCTGCTGTTAAGTGAGATGCGGATACAGGAAGAGAAAAATCAATGGAAAAACACTCTCCAAGATGATAGCACTGCACTGCAAATGCAACCTATTAATATTGAACCTGCGTTTCACTGCACCTTAAGGGAATGGCCATCAATAGTGTTGGCTTATATAGATGTAGAGAAACTATTCGAAGCACCAGGCCATGCTTTATATAATGTCCCTGTACTAAAGATGCTGACTGTGAGTCTCTTCAACTTTAATTTTTAAATGATGCAGAGACTGTGTAATGTCAAATTCACTTATTAGATGATGGATGAGATAACTTTAATCTGAGATTTTTTTTTAAAACTTTATTATCACTTTCTGATACATGAGACCTTAATGAATTCTGCCAATTTATTTTAAGTAGGTTCCACAGTTCCATCCTTAAAATCCATTAAAGATCACAAATATTAAGTGAAGCTTTTGTCTTTGCTAGAGAGGAAGATAAGGTGCATCAGGGCCAGTAAGATGCATCAGAAAGAGTCCTGACTGCATTTACTCATTTGATAGTTTGTTGAGTAAAACAATAGAGGGACTAAATGTCTTTCCCAGCCAGTTACCTTCTCAAAATACATTTTATAATTATGGTAAAATACACGTAATACACGTAATACTCAGCTTGGCTATGAGTAAATAGTTCAGGGTGTTAAGTCCCATGTGCAATGTGGTGCAAACATCACCCTTTCCAGCCTTGGAATCCACCCTGTACCATTCAACATCCTTCTCTGTTTCCCTCTCCCTGACAAGCTAAGCACCATTCTACTCCCTTTCTCTATGAACTTGACTACTCCAGAAGAGCTCATTATTTTTCAAGCAGAGAAAAAGATAGAGAGATAGAGATAGAGATAGAGATAGAGATAGAGATAGATAGATAGATAGATAGATAGATAGATAGATAGATAGATAGATAGATAACAATAAGGAAGCTTTTATGGTTCTCCATGCTGGCTGATATGTAACCCATCACATCATTAGGATAACTGTGCAAAGGTTTTAACACATTGGATGTGAGGAGAAGGAAGGATGTTGGTACATTTGGGCTAGCTGCTGTGATGCTGCCCCTCCAGCTTAGAGTTAATTGAATCTGCTGTTTTCTGATAGGTGGCAATGAACAAGAGCAAGGTTTGATAATGCAACATCTGGAGTAGCTCTGTCCAAATCTGAATTCTAGTCCTGCTTTCGTTCTAGTTGTATAAACTTGGGCAGACTGTAGAGTCTGGGTTTCCACATCTGTGAGGCAGTAGAACCCCTCTGGTAGATTTAGAAAGGTTCCTTGAGTCCCTAACTGGAAGGTCATATAGAACAGAGAGCCTGGTCTGCCATTTGTGTTTGGACAGCACTCGTGGTTGTAATTTCTCAGGTGTGCTGTTGGTCCTGAAACCTCATTCTGCCAGATTGAAGCAACCAGGTGCATGTTCCAATCTTGACTCTGGGTCACTTGGAGAATTTGCCTTGGTGTTTCTAAAAATTCGCTGGAGCTGGGATGTAAAATGTGCTCATGGTTCTACTTTAGGCCCAATGTGCTTCCTTAGTTTGATAAGGCAAATATGTGAGCTCTTATGGTTTCAGAATGGTGACTTAGAACCCTGAACACACTGTGCACTGTGTTACAGAAGTGTGAGTCAAAGCCTGCCATATTCGCTACCCAGTTTCTTCCTTAGAACCACAGACTTCGAGGATGTGATAGACTGCGGCTCCCTAGGCAGAGGCCCTGTTTACCCCAGGCCGACTCCTGAACCTCTTTTCCTCTTGCTCTTCAGAAACTGACAGCTCTTGTTAAAAGATCTGCTCCGGTCCCTTCACATCCTGGTCCAGTCTCTTCTTGTTGCATGCTCACAGACTAAATAAGGAAGGTTTTTCTCTCCCTGAGGACAGAAATTTTACCTTCTGGTCTTTTCTGATTGACATAATATGGGAAGGAAGAATAATATAATCACTTCTATTGTTCAGAAACCCAGAAACCCTATATAACAGCTCATCTATAAAGACCTGATTCTTCTTTTCTTATGTTAAGAGACTTCATTTTATGTTGAGGAGACTTGTTCATTTCTCACTCTTCGTACTGCTACTGTTAGAACAACATCTGGCCTTAGAGTGTTCAGAAAACACTTCTAAGTCAGGGGATGAATGAATAAACAAACATTTAACACAGAGTACCTTGAGGGGCTGGATGCTATGTAAGTCTGGCTACCTGTGTTCAATTCTCAGAACCCACATTAAAAAATCAGGATATGTTGGTGCGTATTGACGACCTTAGCATTTCTACAGAGAAATGGGGGATGGAGTCAAGAGCCTCCCCTGGAAGCTACTGGGCCAGCTAGCCTACACTATACATCAGTGTGCATCATAGGCAACAGAGATCCTGCCTTGACAAGGTGGAAGGAGAGAATGGACTCCCAAAGTTGTCCCGAGACCTCCAAATCTGGGCTGTGATGTTCATGTTGCCCATGTGTATGTGTGAGAGCATGTATCTGTGTGTGTGTGTGTGTGTGTGTGTGTGTGTGTGTTGTCTGTGCTTCTTCAGTGCCTTGTCCTTTTCACCTTCGTCATTTTTCATTTCAAAGACGCCTGTGCCTAATTACTGTGCAGTCGCTTTCTTCACGAGTCAGGAAGCTTTCACAGTCTTGTTTTGTCATCTTGCATTCCAAGGTTGATTTATAAGACCGTATAACTGCCTGCACACCTGACCCCCCCCCCCCCCACTTTCTCTGACTCTACTGTTCAGCCAGCCTGTATTCTTGTGGAGAGCCAGCGAGGCCCCCAGGAGGGTGCTGAGACTCTCAAAGCGGCTCTCTTCATGGAGCAAATTAAGGACAAACAAATCATTTTGGGATTTTTTGACCTAAATCTTAACCCATTTATTTTCTTAAAATAAGTCTCTTTTTTTCCCCAATGCTTTTCTAAGTGTTGATACAAAGCTCTGTGGTGTAATCATTGCTGTCCGAAGTGAAGTTTTGGCTGCAGAGGATAGTGGTTAAGAAACACCACTTCTCTGGGATGTGTGGCCATTTCTAGCTGTGTGTGGAACACAGGCTCGACATTCGTCTCTCCAAGGTCTCACTTTTGAGAAACTGGGCTTGTACTTCCAGTCACTTTGGACTCAGCTGATTTTTTTCCTCAACCACACGTGGCTACACTGGCTTGCTTGTTTTGTTTTGTTTTGGTTTGGTTTGGGTTTTTTCAAGACAGGGTTTCTCTGTATAGCTCTGGCTGTCCTGGAACTCACTTTGTAGACCAGGCTGGCCTTGAACTCAGAAATCCACCTGCCTCTGCCTCCCGAGTGCTGGGATTAAAGGTGTGCGCCACCACGCCTGGCTTGGCTTGCCGAGTTTGTAACAGTCATTTAGTATGAGTAGCTGTGACAAAATCTCTCAAAATTCATTCACCTGCCAGACAAATTCTGTACAGCTAGCCATACAGCTAAATCCTTTTTGGCTGTTTATTTTTGAAATTGTAATTTAATTACATTTCCCCCATCCCCACCTTCCTCCCAGCCTCTCCCACATGCCCCACCCCATGGTCCTTTAGACTCACAACCCCTTTCTTCACTGTTATGGAATGTATAGATGTATTTGTGTGTACACATATATTAACTACAACCTGCTTGGTCCAGACAGTGCTATCTGTATGCGTGTTTTTAGAGATGACAGTTCAGCCCTCGGCAACCATTGATATGACCTTCCCGTGGGAGGACCTCCTCTCCTAATCCCAGCTCTCCTTAGTTTCCTGTAATTCTTTGTGTGGGTTGAGGCTGCATGGGCCTTCCCCTGTTTTTGTTGGTGTCATCCTGGTTCAGACCATGTCTGGGCAGTTATGTTAGTGGGACTTCATGGGTGAAGCTTCTGACATCACTAGGAGATACACTCTCACAGCAAGCTCCCCGATTCTTAGGTTCTTATTCTTTATACATGCTCTCTCACAATCCCTCGAGCTTTACATAAGGGACTGTTTTGTAGTTGTATCCATTAGGATTGGCTCCACAACTCTGCATATTGATTGGCTGTGGTTTTCTGTAGTAGTCTCTGTCTGTTGCAAAGAGAAGGTTCCTTGACAAGGGGTGAAGATCACACTTACCTGTGGTTATCCGGACAAATGTTTATAGATTGTTGTTAGGGATCATGCTGGTTTAGTGAATTAGTGGTTGTCCATTCTCCAATAACCATGATTTTACAGAGTAGTAAGGTAGGGTTACAGTACCAGGCGCCATGCCTCTCTTGTTGAGTGGGTCTTAAGTCCAACTAGAGCTGTTGGTTACAGTCAAGGTATGTGTGCCACTACTTTGCCCTTCAGGTTATCACCCCATGCTGGCTATATGTGATTCATAGCTATCATGGCTGGGGAGGCCTATGATGGTGTCCCTTCTTTGGGAGCTTGCTTGGCATCTTCAGCCCCATGAAAACTAGTTCTCAAGAAGGGAGAAATTAGATTAAGTTTGAGCTCAGGGATCTCTGGGCCCTGCTTCTGAAGGCCATGGTTTCTTCAGCAATGAAGATTTACCTTCTACTGCTGTGGGGTAACCTTGGGCAATAGCAATAGGCTGTATGTTTGGGTATCTCTTGGACAGCCCTGACAAACAAGTTTGGTATTGTGGTTTTTGTTAGTTGGACGTTGGGTCTCGGAGGGAATTTTGTATTTTAATTTTTTGAAATGTGTATACACTGTGTTGCTGCTGTTTATTTCTATTAACTTGTCTTATCCAGTCCCCATTTCTGCTGATCCCCCTTTCTCAGCTAACCCCCCTCCTGTTTTCCTGCCTTTGTGTGCAGGTCTTGTGCAGTTGCCACAGCTGCTGAACACTCACAATTGCAGGGTCCTCTGTACACCAAGGAGACCACTTCTCACAGCCTCTTCCCCATCCTCCAGCCCTTACCACCTCTCTGCTTGCTGTTCTGCAGTGTTCTCTGAGTCCCATTTGGGGTTGGCTGCTCAACAGTCACTTATTGGAGTCTGCTTGTTGAGTGTCCCTTGTTGAGTGTCCCTGCTGCCAAAAGAGGCTTCTCTGGCCAGGCTAAGAGTACTACTAGTCTATGGGTCTAAACATAAAGGGGTAGGAGGCAGTTTGACTCTGTGTCTGTTTAACCAAACTAGTAGGCTATAAAATTAAGACGACTAACAATTGTGGTCACCTAATAGGTAACAAAGGCTTTTTACATTTTGCTACTGTTTTTCTAAAATATCCATTGGTGCCCCTGCCTCCTTCAGCGGGCAGAGGAAGCCTGTTCTGGAGTGGGACAGGAACACAGGAAGCATAAAAGGAAGGAGTGCAGGGCAGACCCTGAGGTGCACAGGCTGAGAATGGAAGAGTTCCCAATGTCTCTGGAAACCTACATTTAAACATTTAGAGCTAGAAAGAAAATAAGCTAAATTGGAAAATATATATCATAGAATGTCAAAAATTTCAATAATTTTAAAATACACAGGAAAGGTTAAGGTTCCAAGGCAGAAAAGAGACAGTTCAAATGTCTTTAATTCCACAAGTTTATTGCCCAAACCAGATTCTTAATTACTCGCTGTATGAGTGATAATTACACAAAGGATTTCATTATCAAGAATGAATTCAATATGAGGAGAGAGAGCTCTGTGTTTCCACTTGTATCACTTGGTTTTGCTTACTTTTTTAATCTTAATTTTTGGAAAGATTTTCTATTTCTGAATTGGAGCTGGTAATACTTTGAACCATGTTTGGGTTACTTCTACTGAGTTTAAAAAATACAGATGGATGCAAAAATATGTGTGGATGCCACTGTAAAGTCTCTTAATGGGCTGCACTTTTATTTATTTATGTATTCATTTATCTATGCATTTATTTATTGCACTTATATAACCAACATTGAGCAGGTGGCTTAGTGGATACTAAAGAGCAGCAGCCAGTTGGCCTCACTGCTCAGGAGAGTGAGATTTGGGCCAGGGGAGGATTAGCAATCTTTTCTTTACTCTGAGCTGTCCGCATTACTTTGAAATAGCTGATTAAACAATAAAGAACACATTAATAATAATTGACGCTCATGTGTGTTTTGTACAGGGGTAGAGTAGGTTTCTGTAAGATATTGTTGAAGTAGTAAGCTGCACAAAACTTTGATCCTAGAGTCAGCTTATATCTGCATGTATTTGTTAGAAAACAAAGAAAGGAGGGCTGGAGAGGTGGTAGGTGAGTAGGTGCCTGTCACACAGGCACAGGGATCTGAGTGCAGATCTTCTGTACCCATGTGAAAAGCCAGGCCTAGCAACACTTGAGCAATCCCAGCATTGGGGAAGTACAGACAAGGGGCTCACTGGAATTGACTGGTTCCATCCTGAGCCAGTGAGCTCCATGTTTGGAGACTGTCCCAAGAAATAAGATAGATGAAGGAAGACTCTAAAGGAGATCTCTGGCACATAGATACACAGACATACACACAGACACACATACAGGTACCTACATATACATACACAGACACAAACACATACACAGACACATGTACAAACACATAGAGATACATGCATACACATAGGCACACAGATACAGTCACACACAGACACAGAAACACATGCACACACAGACACACACAAAAACATAGGAAAGGAGAAAGCAAGCAAAGAAAAAGATTATATATTCAAGTGAATTTACTTGATAATCCAAAAATGAGCATTTTTAGTCTTTCTGTTTGATTTCTGATGGGGAATTTGATCTTGCTAGTAACATAAACAGGAAAAAGCATTTTTTCCTTTGGTTTAATACATTTCCTAAAGTATTTGTCTATTAAAAAATAAACCAACACTGATCCTATTATTAGATTAGTGGGTTCTTGTCTAGGCCATGCCACTTCAACCTGACTGATCTTGTCTAAAACTGATTCTAATGAAGTCAGACTTTTCGTTATGTTTGCTGTGTTTGGATCTACTTGTGGATTCTTTCCTCCTAGTGTTGATTTGTGTTTCTGTTGAATTATATTTCTCAGTGAAAGCTCTTTATGTTTTTTTTTTTAATTTAAAAATTTTTGTTTTCAAGTTTAAGATCAATTTTCCCATTACATGCATGTATCAGTGTTTTTCAGTTTGCTGTTTGACTTTTGTAATTGTGTTGATGCGTGGTTTTATAATTGTGTTGATGCATGGTTTTGTAATTGTATTGATGCGTGGTTGCTGCACGCTCAGATCTAGTATCAGTTTTCTTTCTGTTTCATTCCTTGTTTCAAAATGGTCCCCTCACCTTGAGTTTATAAAACAACTCACTTTTTTTTTTCCAATTTTGTTTGACATTTTCTCTTCTTTACTCACATCTGATCATTTTCGAGTTGTACTTGTTTTGGTTAATGGTTGTAGTAGGCCACATTTGTTTTCAAGTTGATGAATCACCTCAGCACCATTTTCTAGAAGTTTATCATCTCATCCGAATCCCTGTTTTTATATGAAACTTTCTGTTGGTACATCAGCCTGTCTCTTAGTCTACCCACTCTGTTCTAATTATTGTACTTTGATGACATGACTTATTACCAAGTGGCATCATTTCTCCTTTAGTTAACATAATCTAGCTATTTTTACCTGCTTATTCTTTTAAAATGTACATTTTAATATGTTTATTTGTGCGCATGCATGGTTGGGTGCGTGTGTGACACATGGTGCTGGTTCTCTCATGTCGCTCCTGGGGATCAAAGTTAGGTAGTCTAGCTGGTCTATGTAATGAGTGCCAGGGCAGCATAGTAAGATCGGGTCTCAAGAAACCAAATTAACCCTCTCTCCACTTCACTTCCTACCAATAAAAACCTTAAAGAGATTTAAGAAGATACCCAATGTAGACCTTTGGTTTCCACATACAAACACACGTATATAACCCATGTAATAAATACCATCACCTCAACATTAAAACAAACAACAACAAAGATCTCTTAGAGGATGGAGAAAAATGCCTGCTCTGTCCCAGGCAGCAAGGGAGCCTGGTAGACCAGATATCCAGACGGTTGTATTCCTATACTCCATTCTGCTCAGGCAGCATAGTTTTTGGTATATTTGGAAACTCTGAGGTTACCAGCTTCCATCTCACCTCAGTGTTTTCACATGTCACATGGTGGGTTGGCCTAGGAATTATAGCTTTTAAGCCCCTGGTTTGTAGGGCCCAGGATGAAGTGTAGGCTCTGTACTTCTGAGCTTGGTTACCTTCATGTACCTGGTTTTCCCTGTATAACTTCCTATTTTCTCTTGGCTTATGGACCCTTCAATCGATACAGACATGTTTTTGACACTGTCACTTCTAATTATGTTGTTCTGGTTTTAAGCAAGTAGCTTTATACATCAATACAGATACAGCACTTTTTTTTTTTTTCAAGACAGAAAGTACCAAGTCTTTATTGAGAAACCTGCCTATCCACCTCCCTTACTGTAGGCGGTAGACACACTCTGTGTCAGGGTAAGATGGCAGGTTCAGCTGGTACTTCTTCTCTAGGGCAGGTGGTACAAAGCGACCCCCAAGGTAATGATATCGGCCAGTAAAGTGAGTTGCAGACTTCTTGGGTGCCGTCAGTGAGATGAGTAAGTCTGGTTGGATTCCGCTAGGGTTTCCCTTCTCTACATCCCATCCTGAGGGAATGTCGATGCTAGCAATGGGCACCGTGAGTCAACTCAAGACACTCAGGATGCTGTGGAATGGCTCCCGAACGTCACCCTTGAAACTGAAGCCGAAGATGGCGTCCACCACCAGCTCATACAGCTCGTCCACCATCATGGGCTCTGGGGGCATTTCACCAAGGAAAGGAATGTCCATTTTCTGACACTGAGTCACTAGCCCAGTGAAGAGGGGCTTGTTAGGTCTTTTGGGGTAATAGATAGTTGGCTGGTAACCGAAAAGTTTAAGGTGTCGCGCACAGACCAGCCCATCCCCTCCGTTATTTCCGGGGCCACAGATGACCAAGACAGTCGGGGGACTCTTGGACATAGACGTGGGGGGATAAGCCTTGGCAATGGCCGTGGCACAGCTCAACCCGGCCAGCTCCATGAGTTGATCCACGATGAACTGATACTCGTTAAAAAGCTCTTGATCCACGGCCTGAGCCTCCTCCTGACTGATACAGCACTTTTTATCTTGAGAAAACTATAGATGGAGCTTTGTCTGGCTTGGTCACTGTTTCATCCCAGAGCCCAAAACAGTACCTGGATGGAGGACATGCACAATAAAGTTTTGTTGAATAAACCAATGAATGATTATTTTGAAGAATAGTTTCATTAAGGCATAATTGGCATAAACAGCATACACGTATTTGCCATGTAGTAACTTTTGACCTCTATCGAATGTTGAGACCACTACCATAGCTAAAGGATGGCTATCTCCATCACCCCCACAGCTTCTTTATTCCTTTCTGCTCCTATTTCTGTTTCTTCTGTCACTATTCATTAATTTCTATTTCCTCAATTTTTAGATATATGGAATCATAGAATGTGTTCTTTTTGTTGTTGTTCAGCTTCCTTTACCTGGTATTATTACCTTGCTATCCATTCATGCTATTGTTGTAGACCAACATTTCACTCCTGTTTCTTAGTGAAGGGTACTCCATTGTGTGGCTGTAACACCCCATACTTATCCATTCATGTGACACTGCCATGTGCATCCACTTTACAGACACATGCATTTGTTTCCTTGGATTCACACTTGAGAATACAGTGGCTGGATCATTGCATCATTGCCTGCTTAGCTTTTTAAGAAAGTATCCATTTTCTGAAGTGATGCTAATATTCTACATTCCCACCTGTACACAGGAGTGTAATTCCTCCCAACCTTAAGCCTCTGCTGTCTGTCTTTGTAGCTCTGGCCTGTTTCTAACAGGCAAGTGTTGATGTCTCATTAGAGAGCTTTGTTTTATTTCACTGTTTATTTTTCAGTGCTGGGATCAAACCCAGATCCATTTTCATGCTAGGCAAGCATTCTTGACCCCACTGTGGATGTAGCTTGGCTTTCCCAAGGGCTCATGGTGTTGATTTGTCCCTATGCTTATGCGTGTCAGTCAGTCAGATGCTTCCGTTCATGAAGTATGTGCTCAAATCTGTGGCTTCTCTCATGATCAGGTCTTCTGTGTTCCTACCACTGAGCTTTGAGAACTTTACATATATCCCCATGTATTAAGCTATGTATTAGTCTTATAGTAGACTCGTTTTTCTAGGCTGTGGCTCGTGTCTCCATTGTCTTTTAAAGAACAATCATTTTCCTTTTTGGATCGAGTCTAATTTATCATTCAGCCTTTGAAGATTGTCCTTAGGATATTGTACCTTACGAAATCTTAGCATAGCCCAAGCCAACAGGAGAGTTTCTCCTTTTTCCCTCCATAAATTTTATGGATTCAGATCTTGCGCATGTATCTGCAATCCATTTTCAGTTAGCTCAGCTAGATGATTGTGAAACATTGGGTAGAAATTCACCGCTCTCTCTTTCATGCTAGTCGATACCCACTTCTCAGCACGGTTTGATGAAAAGACTGTATTTTCTCACCTGAATTACCTTCCTTGAAAAATCAGTCTTCTGCCCATGTGGGAGTCCTTTTATGGACTCTACCCTGACCCATTAATCTGCCTGGATGACTTTAGGCTGAGGTGTATGCCCAATAACTATAGATTTGTATGCTTTGAAACTATAGGAGAACCTTGTTGGAGAACTGACAGTGCAGTTCTCCAACAAGGTTCTCCACAACGAAAGTCGTTTCTCGTTAAGGGGAAATTCTGAATTGCTGATTAATTTTAAGACTTTCGGAGTGTTTCATCGAGATCACTAGTAAGATGCCTGGCTCTCTGATTTCCCTTACTTGTGACCCGACTAAATGAAAGTCTCCACATTATGTACTAATGAAAAGATTTAGTCTCCAACATTTGTATATAGACCACAGCACTAGCCTCTTAAGTATTGCTTACTATTTTCTTGTAATTGAGCTGTTTGTTTGTTTTTTCATTAGTACTTTGGTTGTTTGTTGGTCACCAGGAGACAGCCATTTATTATATGGTTTTTCATTCGTTTTATTCTTATGAGACTTATACCACCCATATGAAGAATAATAAATGTAACTGTCATTCTCAGTAAATCTGAGCTTTGTTCAGATTAGTGCTCTGTTTCTCTAGGTCCCAGGAAGCGTTTGTTCAAGCTTTGGTTGGACAGTTATCAAGATGGTTTTTTTTTTTTTCAGTGATTTTCTTTCGAGGCCCCTTGTCACAGTCTCTTACACAAACATGCTGAAGACCAAAATAAAAAATGTTTTATAAATTATAAAGATGTTCTACATCTCATGTTTTCTCTAATCTCCTGCAGTCTAAGGGATTGAGAAAATAAAAGATGTGGAATCAATGGCCATTTATGGGCTGAGAATTTATAAATAATGTGCTCAGTGTCACACACACACACACACACACACACACACACACACACACAGAGAGAGAGAGAGAGAGAGAGAGAGAGAGAGAGAGAGAGAGAGAGAGAGAAAAGCCAAGAATCCATATAGAAAGAGGGTCCAGCCAGGAAGAAGGGAGTATTTGTTTCACAGTGTTGAATCCCGATGAGTCCCAAGATTTTCAAAGAAAGCCAGCTGGAGACCCAGGAGAGCCTATGGTTTGACACCAGTCTGAAGCCTGACAGGCTGGAGACCCAGAGGAACTTCTATTTCAGTTGAAGTCTACAGGCAGGAGAAAAAAAAATCTAATAACTCAGACTAAAGAAGTTGGACAAAAGGAATTCTTTCTTCTTCGAGGGAACCATTGGCTTTTTTGCTTGTGTTCATATCATCAATTGATTGGAAGAACCATCTACATTAGAGATGACAATCTGTTTTATTTTTGGCTTATAGGATTTCAAAACACCTGTTTAGAAATACCTGGAACAATTTTTTTAAGCAAACATCTGGGTACCCTTAAGCCCAGACAAGCTAGGTATTATGCTTCCTCTCAAATGTAGGCAAAAGGAATGTTTTTTGATCCCTAGAAGCTAGCAGAGTGGCAGTTAAATAATTGTGCTTTTGATTTGTAATGGATGCCTATAGCATTTATCTTTACATTTATGTGTTGGGAAGCTAAAAGGTACAAGCATGAACTAAAACAAGCTTGTATTTTTTAGTGAACTGCTATAGGATTCAGGATCGAGAATCCTGAGCCTGCTTCTGTGTTTTCTAATATAATTGACATCAGTAATTGACAATAACTAGTCAGGCTTTACCATGTGCCTTATATCTGTATTTTATATATGTTAACTCATTTATTAATTGTAATTACTTTCATCAAGATGTGGTGATGCTAAGTTCTTCTATCTAGGGATAGAACTGTTATTCAACAAGTAGTCATAATAGGACTTTTAATTAGAAAGGAGTGCAGATATAATCCAGTGGTCCCCCTCTGCTGTTGAAGACAGAACAGTGGAGAGTTGGGAGCCTCCAGAAGGCAGGACTGGGATTGGTTCTTAGGTACCTGCCCCCTCATCATGGCTTCTTCCCCATGTGGCTGTCCTGACTTACTCACTTTCTCCCAGGGCCCCTCCATGCCTGTTCATCTATCATCTTCCTCTATTGCAACCTGGGATGGAGAACTCCCTAAGCTTCCTACATATTACAGAAGGATGCTAATGTTGCAGATACTGTGAGCGATGTTGCAGGTCGGTTCCATTATGGCTCGCTCAGAGAATTCTCTTGCACTTGAAGAGTCAGCACAGAACATCTGAACATCTTCAGTGTTGGCACTAAAGAGACTTGGCCACTTTAAAATTCAGACTCACATCCGATGTAGCCCAGGATTGCTTTTCACTCAGGTTTATTCACGCTCATCCTGCATGTAGCATCCAAAAGCGTTGTAACAGCACCGAGCTGTGAGTGGGCTGAGAGCTGATGAACAGAGACAAGGCCTTGCAGTTACAGCTCAGCAGGCTGTGTAGCTGCGTTCTAGGTAACGTCTTTTCAGAACCTATACTGGCATCACAAGAAGGTTCAACAAGATGGAAGCTATTCTAAGAGTGCCTGGAATTATTTTCCGTGGCAAAATTTTCAAGCACCACTAGTTGTGAATGTGTTTTACACCCTTGGGCAAAATAGCCATTAGGGCTCTCTGAGGCTTATTTCTGACTTTGTTCTGGGAACGCGCCCAGCCCCTGAAAATGAGGCTGTGGTATATGATTGGGATTGGCTAGTAAAATGTGAGGGAGAATTTCACAGTGGAAGAGGGTGCTTGCTTTTCAGCACGTGGCCCTCTGCTTTGTTGAAGCACAGATGTGGGGCTTCCTGTGTGAGGTAGATCAAGGCTCCTCAACCATCCCATCTAAGCAAGGAACAGGAGCAGGAAATGGGGCGTATTTGGTCTCAGCCCATTCCCTAGGCTTTCCATGTTGCAGTAGCTATCAGTCCCCTGTCATCGATCCACCTCCTGTACTTTGTAATTTTATAGTAACCTTCAATTTCTAAGACACTGCAAAAGTAACTACAATCTTGTGTATACTTTTTCAATATTTTCCCCCATGGGTAGAACTAATAAAAATCCAGTGTTTCTTGAAGTCACTGAAATTTTAAGGTATCTTCACATCAACTATTTGATTTTGGCTAATAAGAGGTTTTATTTTATTTTTTTAATTTTACTTACAGAGAGAGTCCAAAATATTTGCTGAAGGAATGAGCATTAGATAGTTGTGCAGTTGCCAACCTTAGGTGGGAAAACTAGAAAATGAAGCATTCGTTTGGGGATCGTACATCTTGACGTTCATCTTTATCCAGCTGCTATAGTGCTGGGCTGTGAAATTCCTGAGGACGGGGAAAGCTTGGGAGGCAGGACAATAAGAGAATTGACAGAAGCAAGGTAATCTGATATCAGACACTTGTCATAGAGTTTTATTCCACAGGGCATAAAATCCCACACTGCATCCCGCACCACTCACCACCCTGCCTCCCTATTTGCCACTTAGAACCATAGATGTTCAGTGTCCCAAGAAAATCTACCTGAGGGCAAGTGTGTCTAGAGTCGGCACATTCATTCTGAAACCATAACACACCCCTGTCTCTGTTACAGCCTCACAGATACCTTTATGTTCTAGGGCATTTCCCACTGTGACCTGGCAGTGAGAGCTGGCTGGCTGGTTTACAGTGGAGACCTTTGTGTAGCTACATCAATAGTGAGCTGTTGCTCGAGAGTGAGGGAGCTGGAAAGTCACTGGACCCCAGAGTCTGGCCTTAAGTCTGTTCGCTATTCCTTCCCACGGGGCTGATGCAAACATTTTATCCTGTTCCTTCCAGCTTACAGGACTCCAGTTCTTGCTTGTGGGTTTTTCCAGGCCCCGCCTTTGTCCTCCCTCCATGCTCTTGCCGGTGTCTACTACAGTCCTTTTAAGGTAGGCTTTACCAGCCTAGAAGTGAGCACAGTACCCTGGGGAGAGGCCGAGGAGTCTGAACACAGTTCCCAGCTTCTGTCCAGGTCCTGTGGCCAGTCTCTGTCTCTCTCCTCCATTCTTTATAATAACAGATACTTAACTCAGCACTTGAACAATGAATGGATGGTTAGATTATGGGGCAAGCACCGTCATATTTATTTAATTCTCCAGCTCTCCTTTGAGAGTAGAGACTAAAGACAAATACTTGAATGCCTTCAGGAAGATACACAGATTCTCCATGGAGAGAGAGGAGAAGCGATTCTGAATCTCTATTTAAGACTCAAGTTGGCATTTATCAAGTTAGGTGACTAAAGTAAGCGAGCCTGCCCGAACTCATTTCCTAGGAGGTAAACAGTGGCAACTTATTTTGGGCTCACATGGCTCACAGCACTCAAACATATCCGGTTTCTCTTGCACAGAAGAACTTAAATTAGATACAGTGTGAGCAGAAACAAAGCCCAGAGAGGCTGCAGCCTCCGCCCGTGCATCTCACAGACATATTCAAAATCAAACGACGTCCCCCAAGGGTAGTTATGTTCAGCATTCAAACAGGAGAGCTTGCCTAGACGGGAAGAAGGCGCCATGAGGTCTCAGGCGGGACGATGATGGGTCATTCCTGCTAGCCGTCCCTTGCCTTCTGTTGAAAGCAAAGCGGAAAAGGCCTTGAGAAGGGTAAGCTGTTGTCTATGAGAGACAGGCAACACCTGATGGTCTCTCCTGGAGCAGGGCTGCCTGATGGATTTTCATTTATAGCTCCACAGTCCTTGGATGCTGCAAAGACTCCGGCAGCCTATTGTTTTCTAGTGAGGTTTCCATGACTGGTTGCTAGGATTGGGGGCATGCTGAGTGTGGGTCGATGAGTGACTGGGTGGGCAAAATAAATGGTCTACCCAGGTTGCTATGGCAGCCAACGGAAGGGCAAGTCCAGTGAGAAGATAAAGCAGAGTGTATTAGTCATGGTTCTCCAGAGGAACAGAACAGAACTTTTTGAATTAATGTGTGTATTATGTATGTGTGTATGTATGCATGTATGTGTGTCTGTATGATATATATTACATATATATGTATATATATATATATATATATATATATATATGATTTTCTTTTAAAAAGATGGCTTACAGGCTGTGGTCTAGCTAGTCCAACGAGGCTGCCTACCAACAGCAGGTCCAAGAATCCAGTAGATTAGATGTCTCAGTTAGTCTTTAGTACATATCAGGACAAAGAAGTAGTCTCTAATGCCAGAAAGGCAATGGACTTGCCATCGAGAGAAAGAGCAAGCAGGCAAAAAGAGAGCGAGCCTCCTTCTTCCATGTCCTTTATATAGGCTGCTGTCAGAAGGTGTGGCCCAGATTAAAAGAGTATCTTTCCACCTCAAAAGGTCATGATTAAAAGTGGGTCTTCCCACTTCAAATCATTGAATTTAAAATTAAAATGCTTGGGTTTTAGTTAATTCCACATGTAGTCATTTGACAGCCAAGAACAGCTGTTATACCCCATGATGCAAAGAAGGCATGTGCAGTAAACAGCGTGCAGAGAATGGTGTGCAGTGAATGACACACCCAGGCAGCGGTTAGTAACAGATTCATCTGGTGTCACTGCACCCCCATCTGCCTGGGTGTCTTCTCACTCTCAGAGAAGATCAAATACCTCCTCCTCAGAGAGGCTCTCTAACTGCCCAATCCAGATGCCACACCGCTGCTTCCTTCTCTCCCTCCCTATTGGCCAGGCCCATTGTATTTATTTATTGCTACTTATCATTGGTGTTTCTGTGGTGCAGTTTACACTTATCTATTTATTTATTTACTTATTTATTTATTTTACTACCAGGATATATTTATCATAAAAACAGGAGCCTGTCCTTCTCCCATGATGCACCTGTTGCCTGGCATAGAGCCTGACATAGAATGGGCACCCAGTAAGCACTGGCTGGGAGAAAACTGGCTACTCATTGGGGATGAGCACTGTTATTTATTCATCTTGGAATTTTGAATTTCTGGCTCAAAAACAGTTATTGGATACAAGTGTGAGTATGGGGTGAGGCAGAGATAAACCAGGGAGGTTGTCCCTGTAGACAGTCTTTCTCACAGTCTGTTCACAGAAACATAGAATTCCAGTAGGGAATTCTGGGACCTCCAGCCAGATGCCCAAAAGGATGGTTGTAGCCAGACTGGGACTGGAAATATGATGGCCTAGTCAGGGAGGGGAAACTGCTGTGGGCGACCAGATATAAGGGCAGTGTTACTGTGAGTTCTGAGGACTTTTATGCCCCGTGTCATTGACCCACACAGCAGCGTTACCAGGGAAGTTCTGTTACAGCTCTCATTTTTGTACAGGATGAAACCGATGCATAAAGCAAGTACACAGCTTACTAGAGGTCATTGTAGGGGTAGAGCCCACACCCCAGGGCTCTTCACAGGACCATGCTGAGAACTGAGACAATTTGCATCTGGGTTTGTGCTCAATAACTGAAGGCTTGTGTTTTTCAAAACCTACTTAAATAAGGGTTCGTAAAAGTTTCAACCTCCCTTACGGCCCACGGACTAAAGGTAGGGGAAGAAAATGGCTAGTAGGACAAGGGGAACAGAGACATGCTTAGAAGTAGTTCTTGGGGCGATTCCAATCTTTGTTGTCTGCAGTCCAGTCCACTAGCAAAACACCAAACATGAATCAGCAACAGCAGCTCGATCTAGAAGAAATCAACAAAGTCTAGAACACCACCAGATGTTCTTTGGTGTTCTTCTTTCTATGAAGTCAAAGACAAGCGAAGATCAATCAGTTAAGAAAGCAAGGCAAACCAATGCAATGGCGTCATCAGTGAAGACCAGCATCAACAAAGTCCAATGAAGACTAGCAAGCAAACTCATGCTAGAGCATTGTCAGCAAAGGCCAGCAAGGAGAAGCCCAAATAAGACCAGCAAGGCGAACCAATGCAATAACGTTGTCCACTCTCTGTTGGGTTGTACTTATACTCTTTCCAAACATATGTTGTCCCAAACATCTGCTTCAGCTCACATCACATCAGACAACTTCCAGAAAACATCACATGACACAATTGAGTCTCCAATGAAACCACAAATTCCCACTTCAAATAACTTCTCTCCCCCCCACTTCTCACCCTCTCCCATCTTCTTCCTCCCTCACCCTCCCGATCCTACTTACCCTCCTCACCCACCCACCCACTCCCTGTTTTGGTTGGTATCTGTCTCCAATCTTGTATTCTTGTTTTTCTGCTTCCTCGTGTAGTGTTCTTCTTTTTTAAAGTTATATGTTGAGGAAATGTAAGTATTCTATGATTTGTTTAGTAATACCAAACTCAGAAGGAAGTAAAAACAGGAGACAATGCTAAGGCAAGAAACATGTGAACTGACTGCTAGGTTTTTGTTTTTGGCTGGAAATGTCATAGGAATGTGTGATCTATGACAAGGTTACAGGCATCTGGTTTGAGTTCAGTATGTAAAGAACTCAGTGGCTTTAGATCTGTCACTAACACAAGTCTCTTTTTTATCTTCTCTAAAACAGACAAAGATGAGGTTCTGTGGCGAGCAAGCGCTTAATCTCGTGTTGCAGTACAAACACTAGTAACACACACTACTGGGGCTGTGTGGACTCACTTGTCTGCTCCTGCCTTGGAGAGGCTGTTTCTGGAGAGCAGGAACCTGGGCTTGGTACTGTTGCATCTTTTCATATTAGCCCCATAGTAGGTGTCTTACCTGTACACTGTCAAAATGCTAAAATCCCAGAAGATGGGCTTGGAGAGTTGGCTAAGTGGTTAAGATCACTTCCTGCTGTTGCAGAGGATCCAAGTTCAGTTCCTAGAATCTAACAGCTATAACAGTTCCAGGGGATCCAATGATCTATCTCTCTTGGCCTCGGAGGGCACCAAGCACATATGTTGTATGCACACACACACACACACACACAGAGAAAGAGAGAGAGGGGGGGGGCAGATACTCATACACATTTTATAAGCTAAATTTTTTTAAAATCAGGAAATAGGTGTTCATAGTGCACACCTTTAAGCCCAGCACTTGGGAGGCACAGGCAGGCAGATCTATGAGTTTGATGCCAGCCTGGTGTACAGTGTGGGTTTCAGGACAGCTAGGGCTACAGAGAGAAACCTTGTCTTGAAAAAGACATAAGGAGACACATTTGACTACTTGTTTTCCAGCAGCTTGCTTGGAGTGAGAGGATTGTCTTGCAACTGCCACCCTCACTGTGTTAGGACTCCAAGCTAAGCCCATAGTCTCAGGTATCTCAGAAGTCAGAATGAAGAGCCAGCCAAAGTTCCCAGCTGGGGACATGGGGGGCCTTTGTACCACTGGGAACATTTGATAATGTCTAGAGACAGCTTTGATTGATAGGACTCAGGTGCTAAAACATCTGGAAGGCTGAGTCCAAACATCCTGTGATAAGCATAATGTCCTCAACGATGAGGAATTACACGCTCCAAGTACTCATGATGCCAAGACCGAGACACTCTGAGGCAGAGGAGAGAGATAGAGCAAGCCTGAGAGCAGATATGGGGAGCTAGGGGTATAACTGTGTTAAGCAGGTCAAAGAGTTCTCTGCAGGAAGGGCAGACCGCCAAGCTTCGGGAAGCCAAGGATTAGGACTTAGGCCATACGTTTGGACAAATGTGTAGTGTGCCATCTGCTTTCTGAACCAGGAGACTCTGTGCATCTCTTGAGAAGCATCCTTATGCTGGCTTTTTGGTTGGGTTCATCCTGGAATCAAAAAATGGGATGGGTATTTGAGAGGCAGGTAAAGGTGCTTGCTTTGTAAGCTTCACAGCCTGAGTTAGATACCCAGAACCCATGAAGGGAAGGGATAATGGACTCCTGGAAGTATGTACTGTTGCACGTGTGCCTGCAGACACACACACACACACACACACACACACACACACACACACACACTCGATAATATTGCTAATAGTAAAACATAAAACAGTTTAAGGAGAAATTGGCGTATTTCTTGCACCTGATCCTGACTACAGATGTTTGAACTAAGCATGGCCAATGCTATTATTTCCATCTTATTGCAGGACCTCTGCAGAATGCCAAGTATCTCAGGGTTACTGCTGCTTTCCAAAACACCATGACCAAAGTAACTTGGGGGAGGAAAGGATTTATTTGGCTTACACATCCACAGCACTGTTCATCATCAAAGGAAGTCAGGACAGGCACTCAAACAGAGTAGGAACTTGAAGGCAGGAGCTGATGCAGAGGCTGTGGAGGGGTGCTGCTTACTTTCTTGCTCCCCACGGCTTTCTCAGTCTGCTTTCTTATAGAATACAGACCACAAGGATGACCCACTAAAATGGGCTGGGCAATCTCACATTAATCACTGATTAATAAAATGCTCTGCAAGGCCTCTTATTGAGGCATCGTCTCAATTAATGCTCATTTCTAGCAACCCTAGCTCATATCAAGTTGACATAAAACTACCCAGCACACCAAGGGTTAAGCAGTTGCCCAGTATACAGAAAACAGCATACTCTCCAGGCTCTGACTAAGGGAGTCAAATCCAATCAGAGGGGGAGGACTCCCCGGTCCTCCCTGCAATTCGTCAAAGGAAGTGGTCAGACACAGGCCATGGTTTATGCTGACAGTTCCACATGTAGAAAATTGGAAGAATTTTGTCAACTTTTATTGAACAAACCTCATCAACAAAATCAGAAAGTTCATGCCTTTTGATAATAGCTCATTTTTAGTGGCATGTTTTATTTTCCCAGGTTTTTTGAAGTATAATTGGCAGATACAATTGAGTATATTTAAAATTTGTGACACAGTGGTATATGGCTAAATAATCATGCAGTCAGGTCAGAGAGCCTGGCCACCATTTACAGAGCTGCCCCTCGCATTGATTTGATTTTAGTGTAGCGAGAACACCTAAGATTTCGTTGCTCAGAAAATTTCAAGTGTATAATGTATCATTACTAATCACAGTCACTATAGTATATCATTATAGTTTATTATATGTAATATCAAATATGTTCTAGATCATAAGGAGTACATACTGTAATGTATTATAGTATATTAAATCTCCAAAACTTATTTATGTTACAGCTGAAAGTTTGTCTCTTTCATCACCAGCTCCCCTACCCTCCCATCCTGGTAACCAGACTCAGGACCCAGCTTCTGAGTCTAGCTTTGCTAGGTTCTCCATGTAAGTGGATGCTATGATAAACCATACAGATGAGAGGGCTTATAAGGAGCACTAACTTGAAAGCAGATTAACGGATGCAGTAGTTCCAGTCTGCAGGATGTTCACTATGTCCAGGTTTAGCATTTTGAGGACATTATTTTAATTTTCTCTTAAACAGCACTCCAGAAACAGCGTCTGCAACTGTTCCCCACCATGGTATCTGAAGAGCCCTTAGTTCGGAGGAGGTGACTAACCTGCTCAAGGTGACACAAGGAAGAAAACACATTAAATCAGCCTTCCAGATGTGTTAAATATTACATCAAACATGAATCAGGCACCACTGAATATCAGTTTAACTAACAAAAAATACAGCAGACAATAAAGCTGACAGCACCCTGGGCAATAGGCACACTGCTGACCCAGGAAGCAGGGGCCAGGGAGGCCAGGGTGCACCCTTCAGAATCGTTCTTCAAGACAAAGAAGTCAGTGGGAGAAGCCAGTTAGGAAAATGCTAGTATATTCACTGGTTTCCATTGTAAAGGTTGTATTGAAAGGCATTATGGCACATTTATTAAATAGGCTCTTTCACAGTTTTTTTTCAAACAAACATGGAAGTTATTCTTGTTATGATCTACTTTGTTGCATTTGTGCAATACAGGCCTGTTTTGACAGACATTGGAGTTGAACCTGAGATTACTTGGTGACTTTTTGTAGAAAGCCAGTCCAGCTGGGTGAAATGGCATATGTCTATAATATAATATGTCAGCATTCAGGAGGCTAAGGTAGGAGGAATCACATTTGAGGCCAGCCTGGGATATGTAGCACAACCCTATCAGAACAAACCAACAAAACCAATCCAAAACCTGCTCTAAGAGATACATTGTCCCCCCACCGCCCCCGCTAGCAGTGCTCATCAAACATCGTGCTGGCTATCTCCTCCTGCAGACAGTCTCATGCCGTCCTGCCTTCCTTTCCTTTTCTTCACAGAGCTTACTGCAGTTTGCAATTATAACAGCTCCCCCCATCTCCTCACTAACAGTTAACGTCTTAGTTTATCACTAAAGTATAAGAGGTTTTATGAGACCAGGGACCACCACTTGGGTGATCCTAACTTGAGTGCACCCTGCCCTCCCATGTAGCCACTTAGTGGCAATGTCTTGAGTAAGTGGGCATATTTATGTTAGTACTTGAGATCCATATTTGACTACTGCTTTAGCAGACATATTTCTTAAAATGCCTTGCCCCGTTCTCTTCAATTCACCACGGACTCTTCCTCAGGCTATTAGCTGCATTTAGACACATACCAAGCAAGGCTTTAGGCTACTGAGTGCTTTGTACTTTGATCCTACGCCCGCCGTCTGAGTTCTATGTTGATATTAAATACAGCCTGCTTTCTTGGATTGAATCTTCTATCTCAAAATTTCCATGAGAAATAAATATTGCTTAAGGTCTCTAAAGCACGGCACTATACAAGTTGCTGGGGATGGAGTAGAAAGCCTAATTCCTCCTGCTCTCATTTTCTGGGAGCTCCCTGTAATTTGGAGAGGCAGACAACTATGCTGTATTGCCACCAGGTCAGAGCTATTGCAACAGAGAATTGAAGAAAATGCTAGCGGGGTGGACAAGAGCAGACAGGGGCTTCCCAGGAAATGGTTATTTTGTTCATTACAACAAAAGGTCCGTATTGGCAGTGACTAATCATCTTCATATGTTTGTGTGGGTGTTTGCATACCCTTTTCTTTAGACTTGGGCATAAAGAATGAGAGCCAAACAAAGCAGAGGAGAGACAAGAATCCATGACATTGGAATGTCAGGGAGAAACTGCCTCTGTATATCAGGATGCTGAGTACCCCAAGTGGAGTAAGCATTACCAAGGGAAGGCTGCATGGAGTGGCATCTGAGTGACAGGGACAGGAGGTACTGCTAACAGCAGTGGCAAGCAGGACAGACACACTAAAGCCCAAATGAAATAATGGGTTGCTGGAGACAGTTGCTGACCTAGGTCTTCTTTAAGGGCTGGAGATTGGCAGTGTAGGAAGGATGAAGAACAAAGGGACTCCAGGGACAGAAGAAGGGTTTTCAAAAGGCTGAACACAGGGCTAGGGTGGGGAATGGAGTGGTGTGAACTCAGTGGGGGGTGAGAGAAAGGTCTGCAGGAACTGTGAGGAGGAAGGAGCCTTCCAGGGACCAGCTCTGTGCATCTTCTAGGCCACATAGAAGGCAGGTTTCCATGGAGACCATCTGCAGATGTGCCTGCCCTTGGTTGATGGGCAGGGAGCAGTTGAGGAGGTGAAGACAGTGTAAACAAACTCTCATCAAAGAATCTTGGCAGGGAGAGAATGAGTTGCTGGGACTACAGCATCCAAATGGAAATGAGTGAGTGACAGTGGGACCTGTCCAAGGAAGTGACAAAGGCAGGGCCCCCTGAAGCTGGCAGGAGACTCGATTCTGAACCCTCAGTTTCAAATGCTAGACCTTCTAGGACTACCCCCTCCAAAGTATGAAATCCAGAGGAGGAGCTGCTCCTTGTGTTTGAAGTTGAAGAACCAAGCCATCCTGCATGCCATGTGCCGGATAGAGGGTAAACACAGAGGGTCGCCAGTGCCGGGACAGTGGCCTTAAAGAAAAAAGTTCTAGGAATAAATGGCTTTTTAGAGTAAATAAGAGCTGTCTCCTTCCAAGAGATTGCATCTCAGCAGTGATTTATTACAGGCCCTGCTTGGAGTCCATGAATAATGCACAAGGCTGGGTCTTGAGCAATATAAAATAGCTCGAGCACACATACACACTGCTGTGAGCAATACATAATCTTAGAGTCTAGCTTTGCTATTTTCACAAAGTAGCTGATTCTTATAATCCCAGAGTAAAAGTCCTGAAATACCACGTCTGAGAAAATCAGGCGGAACACAAACAGGGCCAACTTCTCCTTATCTGAGTAAAATTACCCCAGAGAGAACGAGGCGGTTCTTCTGAGCTGTGAACGTTCTTTCTTTGTTTGGGTTGCCTGTAGTAGCCTAAAACCATTCAGGTTGCTTTACTCTCGTGGGTGAATGAGATCATTCAGAGATTAATTTTCAGCTTTCCTAATCAGGGTTTACCCAATGGATAGTGTGGAGTCGGCACCACACTGGCTTGTTAACGCCACAGAAGATCAGACCCAGTGGCGCTCGCAAGAATGAACAAATGGGTTGAAACCATTTGAGAGCCAGTAGGGCTCAAAGAGCTCTGTTTGTTTAGCTTTTCCTCTTTGTTAGCTTCCTGTAGGGGAAGGAAGGTTCTGACTTCAGAGCCTGTCCTCCTAGCTGTAGAGCTGCATTCAGTGATACAATGGGACCCCAGGACTCTTGGCCTGACATCTCTGTGGGCCCTACACTGGCATATGAGTTACTTAGTTCAGGTTTTCTGCTTACAGCAGGAACTCTTAATGCCTCCTCTGGGGCTCTGTCTTTGTTTTTCTGCCTTGATCTATGTGCAATGAGAGTCTTATTGATCTCCTTGGATCTTATGGTCTGGATGCTGAGTGCCAGGGCACCTTTGCAACCTCTTATGTAATGTGTGTGCTTTGTGGGGATTACGTCTGAGATGCAGCAGGCATCCTGTGTGAGTGAGGAAACCTAGACAGAGTGGGGTCATACACAGATCCCAGCACTGTTCAAGTTTGCTTTCTACTGCTGTGATAAACACCATGACCAAAAGCAACTCTGGGCGGAAAGGGTTTATTTGGCTTATGCTTCCAGGTCACGGCTCAAGCGACAGCAGGAGCTCCAGGCAGGAAGCAGGAAGCAGGAACTGAAACAGAGACCATGCAGGAACAGTGTTTGTGGTTTGCTCTCTGTGACCACCTGTTCAGATTGCCTTCTTATACAGCCCACAGCCATCTGCCCAGGGGTAGCACTACTCACACAGGGCCAGTTCCTACCACATCAATAACTAATCAGGAAAGTGCCCCAGGGACTTGCCTACGGGCCAATTTGATGGAGGCATTTTTTTTTTCTCACTTGGGGCTCTGTCTTCCCAGATGACCCCAGCTTGCATGTAATTCGGCTCAAGTTGTGTGAGTTCTCCTGATCTAGAAGCGTGTGAAGTGGGTAAAATGAAGTGCCGTGTAGGAGGTTAACTGATGGGAGGCTCCATCTATGCAGCTCTGCTGGGACGAGACTTTTTGGTGGTGTGGATGCTTTGGGATCATTCACGCTCCTGTCGCTAACCCCTTCCCCCTACTCTGTAGGTAAAGTCACCTACAGGTAAAATGCACCTCCCCGGTGCATCAAGCAGGTTAGACTTGGGAGGAGTTTAGCCTGTCCCTGGTGCCCCATCTTGGCTGAGAAGACATTTGTTAGCATCCCCCCACAAACTCACACGACAGACGTTAATAAAGTTCAATTATTTTCCAATAAAGCCTTGCCATGTAATTCTAAGAGCTCCCTCCGTGCTGGTGGTGCATTGCCTTGTGTGCTCTTTCTAGAGGTCACTGGGCTACAACGAAAATCCAGGCTCCTGGTGTGAGATAAGGGCTTTTGATTTGGACTCCAGCTGCTGTTTCAGCCCTGCTTGGGGTCAACCTGGGTTTATACCACCAGTGACTCATCCAATTCCCTGGGTACGCTGCATTTCTTTGCTGCCGTAACTGTGATTGTGCTTGCCCCATTCCTCACCTGGCTGGCTCCTTCAAAGGCTAGAGTATTCTTCTATTTATATACCACCCTCATTTGGGAGCCTTTCTGGAGTGTCCCTCGTTAGCGCACAGTGCTCCTGTATACCATAAGCATATGTTTTATTGCTTCAGTTAGATACCACATCTCTTCGTATTTTTCTTTGTTTTGACTGTTTGTAAAAGAATAGCAAACACTGTGAAGTCTGAGATTCCTCCCTGCTTGCCAGCTCACAGGTTAATCTGCAAGCTGGCAGGAGACAGGTAACATCTGAGCCAGAGGCAGCGGCTCTCACAGCTGGCAGTGTGAACCTGTTCTTCCTATCAGGTCCCCGTGACCGTGACCACTGTATTCCAGTGGAGTGAGGTGAGCGCCATACAGCCCCGGTGTGTGTTGTACTCACAGTGGTTTTGCACCACAGTTAGGGAACTAGAAGCTTTGGAACCCTCTCATCTTCTAGTAGGTGGCTAGCAGACCTGACAGAACTTTGCCCCAGACAGAGACATTTTCATATCTCAACTGGGAAGCAAACCTGCCTCCTGCCTAGGATCCAGGCCCTCTTTCAGGCTGTTTGCTATATGAATATTCTTGGACGTGGCAGCATCATTATGACGATCAGGAGACACATGAAGCCTCTTCTTCCTGCTCTGGGAACCAACACAAGGAATGCAGTGGGGACACTGTAAATATTTATTGACAAGTGATTAAAAGTGGCTGGAAATATTTTAAAAATACTTTCTGAGAGGAATAATCAAGCAGAACCTATACTTTTTGGTATGAGGTTTTGTTTTGTTTTGTTTTTTTTTAAACTGCAACCCCTCAAAGTGTGGTTACTATCCGAATTGGCACAAAATTGAAAGCAATGACTCCCCCAGAACCTACGAGTTATCAATAGTCTGAGAGAAAGGGGCAAGGCCTCATGAGCCCCTCTCCCGCCTGTGACTGGCCATTGATAGTTCTGGGGGTAAGCAACCACAGCTGAGGTGAGATCCCATTTAGGGTGACTGCATCAGGCCCCAAGGCAGCATCTCTTGTCTCTTCTCCTACCTTCCAGCTTTCGTGCTAAGCATGGAAAGCTTATCCTTACAAAGAAGGACAATTAGCAGATTCACTAATTAGGCTCCTGTGGATCCCTCCATCCCACCAAGCCTTTCATTTGTGTAATTATTGCTTGTGCTTTGGTGCAGCATAAACTTTTAAGACATTTTTTTTTCCACCCAAACCTAACTCCCTGATCTAAACTGAGTAAATTCCAGCATCCTTCTGGTGATGAAAACACTTAGTGTATTACAAGTAAATCTAACTTTACTTAGAATATACCTCCAAGGGTTCAAGCAGAAATGGTTTTATTCTCACTTCCCAGTCACTCCATCCCCACCCCCATCTTCCTCATTGAACTGGTTCCTCCTCTGTGGATAAATCTTAGAGTGGGTCCTACAACTTGCCCATGCTCTAGGGAAACAAAACTTTCTCCTCTAATGTAGTGACAGAGACACTTGCGGTTCACATGTCCTGTGCTGTCATCTAACTCTGTTCAGTCTTTCTAAAGTCAAAGCGTTCCCACCACACCAGGCTCTTCCTCATGAGAGGGATGTGGAAGAGACCAGGCTGCTTTTGAGTCAGTTCCGCCATGGCTTAGGGCAGCTTTTGCCTTTCCAGCAGGAAGGAGAGGATGTGAGACAGGAACAGACCCCAATGGTTTTCTCAAGGGCAGCTGATGCGGAAGGCTGTGGCTTCCCTGCTGTGGCAGAACTTTAAAGCTTTCTGCCAGTGTTGTGGCCTCTCTTCAACTGCCCTTCCTTACAGTCCTCCCATCAGGCTCCTCTTTGCTAGGATGTCCACATCAACTCTACCTTGATGTAGCTGAAATCTCCAGGCAGTTCTAGGGTGACCTTCAGACCTTCAGGGATGGACCCAGGAGGATGTTGGGTTGACTTCCCCTTGGCTGTAGCAAAAGGTCTTTACTTTCCGAAAGCTCAGTTCTCCATTCTGTAGCCACAAACTGCCTCACATGGCCCACAGTGCTGTCATGCACCAGAATTTATACCTGGTTGGCCCGAGCTCCCCCGGAAGGCCCTCTGGGGGCTGGGATGCCCTGTCCTGCCTTCCTGTACCATTGAAATCTCTTCAGCTTGAACACCTTTGCCACACTGGATGAATTAGGGATAGAACGACAATACTGGTATTTGTTTGTTTGTTTGTCTTGTTTTGTGTGTTTTTCTCTCTCTCTCTCTTTCTTTACCACTTCCTTTGGAATTTTGTACTATTCTGTACTCTTTTGTTTTCAGCCTTTTGAAGCCTCAGCCAAATCTGAAATCTCATTTTAAAAAATTAGCATCAAAAAGTAAAATGCAAAAATCTATTACAATTTGCAATCAATCCTTTTTCCCTCTGCTAGATTATAATCAAGACTGATATCTCCTCTGCTGAGGCTGAGAAGAAAGATGCATAATAATGAGAAAAGAAAGAACTATAATTTTATGGGCCATGTTTTACAGTGTTATTAAACCAAATATGTAACTGTCTATGTTTATAATCTACATCACCCATTGTGTACATTTCTGGCCCTGACTTTATGAAACCCACAAGTAGCACTGAATCCAACAGACAAGATGAAAGCCATTCTTCTCTGTTCTGTGTTGTTTCCTTTCTGAGTCTTCTTTGATTTGCTTTGGGAAAGTACCTAATTTTGTGGAAATCACAGTGCCTCCCTCAGCTGTAAAAACCGAGAACTTTCTGCCTAGGAAATATATCAGCCACGAGTAAAGGCTTTTATGAAAGCAATTTTGAGAGTATGCTTTGGTCTAACCTCTGTGAAGCAACTGGGGGATTATGACACTATGTGAGCCCCGGAGGGAAAGATGGACTTACGTCACGGTTAGTGAGCTCACCAGTGATTTTAGTTTTAGTGTTAGAGAGGTGGGCTGCCGTGTCAGTCTTGAGACCCATCAGGATGTTCAGAGGTGAGGACCTAGCCAGACAAAGCCAGGATCTCTCACGCTCTCTGGCTGGAAAGGCTTTGACTTGTTTATGCCTGCAAACCCAAATTCTCTGCTATAATGCACTGTGGAATGGATGCAGTGTAGAATCAGAGGGTGTGGTGGTTCTGAAGGTTTCACTGTGGAGCTGAGTAGTGTAAACAAAGATATTGAGTCCTGTGAGTGTCCCAAGGGAAGGTGACCTGAAGGAGACAACAATAGAGGTAATTTAGAAAGACACTTAACCACATCAACAGGTTGTTAAAGAACATTCCACACTCCGGAGAAGCACCGAGTTTGTAAAAGGAGATTGTGTTTAGTGAATTTGAAAATCCTCCATCCCCCAGAGATAACTCCTGTGGCCTCCCTGTGCAAAGCCATTGCTCTGATCTGTGATCTGCTTGGGACTGCTGTGTCCACAGTGTTACCTGCCGCAGTGTGAGAAGTCCACTCAGAAAACCCAGGATTCCTTGTTTAAGGATGAGACATTATGAAACAGAGCTGGGGTTTGTTGAAAGGCATTTAAAATATAGATTTCAAGCAGTAGGAGAGAGAGGGGGGGGGGAGGGGGAGAGGAGAGGAAGAGGGGAAGGGGGAGGGGGGAGGGAGAGGAAGAGGGGGAGGGGGAGGGGGGAGGGAGAGCAGGCACTCAGGAAAGAGGCACCCCATAAAGCACATGCTTGGGCTCTTCTCGAGAGGGTGACACTTCATTTTCACCATGACAGGAGATCAGGGTAGAGTATCCAGCTGTATCTTCAAAGGATTCCTGATAAACCTAAATGAGGTGTCAGGTTGTTTCTGAAGGGTGGCTAGCAGGACTGTAATCGACAAAGTAAGTCAGTTAATCATAGGAATACAGGATGGAAGGTAATCTCTACTGTGAACAATGTTAACAGCCGTGTCTGCGATTCCCAGGAGGAATTCTGGGGGAAGGAATGGGTGACAATTGATATGTTAGCAGAGAATACGTTGTATGTAGGATATTATATTATCTCTGCGTTGGTAACCTTTGTGCCACGTGCTCTTCATTGCACACAAATTCTCACTTCTCAGCTTCTTAGATGCCCGAACCAGACTCCCAAGTAAGGGGCTCCTTTCTGACACCCGAATTCTCCCTGTTTACTGTGTCTTAGTGGCAGCCACTGGGAAAAAAAAAATACTGTCCGAGGAAATCTCAGTCAGATGCCACAGTGACTTCAAATTCAATGCTTCTTAGTAACCAGCAAAACGTCATTTGGTGGTTATGTGCTAGTGGCCCTGTGGCGTTCGCCTGTCTCCATGATCAGGGGTTTGGAAGAACCCGGTACGTCCATGACACTGAACAAAACCCACGGCACCTCACTGCATTTCTAGAAGGAGGCCCATCTGACACTCAGTGTGACTGGGGTTGAGTTCATTGCTTGATACAGTAATTCTGATGGCCTTGCAACAAATATTTTTAAATACTGTGGAATAAGGATGTGGACAGTCTTTCAGGCTCCCACTGAGCTGTTTGTAGTGAGGGAGTTAGTACACAGGTGAGTATTCTATACTGCCTCTGAAAATTATTACTTGAATGGGCTAGTTCTTCAATTACATTTCACATAGATTATAGCTAGAAATATGAATTGTGATCTGTCAGAATGGTCTGAAGGATTCCTGTCCACATCT
Source organism: Mus caroli (assembly GCF_978045245.1). Classification (NCBI taxonomy): domain Eukaryota; kingdom Metazoa; phylum Chordata; class Mammalia; order Rodentia; family Muridae; genus Mus; species Mus caroli. The sequence continues at coordinate 70,815,766 of NW_028227269.1, read as the reverse complement.
CTGCATTGGGAGCATCTTCCCTCCAGTGAGACCCCATACCAACATCATGACCGATGTGTGTGACAAGCATGACACGGCATCCATGTGATCCATTTCGACACCTGTAATCCCAGGGCAATCATGAGAAAAACCACCAGACAGGCACTAAATGAGAGAGAGAGAGGAATTGTACAAGGTACTGACGGGGGCACCATAAAACTCCTAGGAATAAAGACGGCCTGAAAACAAAACAAAACAAATACCCATCATGGCTGATAGCTGGGCCCCAGCACTCAAGAGAAAATGTCGAGTCTGTAAAGGTGTGAGAGGCATCCCGGGCCCACTGGCCAAGCAGTCGAGCCGTGTACAAAAAGATCTGTGTCTTAAAGAAAAGGATGGGAAGTGACTGAGGGGGACACTGGACATCAATCTCAGGCCTCTACATAAAAAGACACACTTATGTGAACACATATACCACACACAATCATACATGCACACACACACACACACACAACTGAAAGGAAACGTGAAAAATTATGGGTTTAAGTTCAACTTTTGTATCAGTATTGATTCTACTACTTGTAGAAAATTTGACATAATGACACAAGCAAACTGTTAACATTAGGAGAACCAGCTGGGGAGCCATTTGGATCATCTCTACAACTCTGCAAACCTCAAACTGTTCTAAAAAGTTTGGGTGAGAGTACGCAAATAAATAAGTTCTAAATGTAAGAGGGGAGGAGCCTTCATCACATACAGACAAGTAACAGTAACAGGTGAAAACCCCCTCCCTCCTCCCTCCTCCCTCCTCCCTCCTCCTCCCTCCCTCCTTGCTCCCTCAGGTGACAAGGAGTGAAGCTCTGGAAGAACAGAGCCACCCATCAGCACAGGAAGCCATGGGTAATGAATCCAAGCAGAAAGGATGTAAGTAGGTCGAGGTAATTCTTACAGTGCTTAGTTTGTCTGAGGCTGTACATGATACTGAGTGCCCAAGTTAGGAAGTGCTGGGTACCCTGGCCCCGCTGAACTATACAGGGACCAGACCCTGCAAAGAATGTTGCCTCTTAACTTGAATAATTCAGGCCAATGTGGATGTGGGTGGCCTGAATTGTCTGTATCATTGCCCTAATTCTTCATTTTGACTGTGAAGACCTGGCTTCCGAGGGAAGTAGGCCATTCATTCCCTGAGACGCTAGCTCCCTTCCTGAGGGATGAAAATGTCCTTAACCCTTCGGAATCCTTTTTTTTTACAGGTGGATCAGATCACTAGCTGGGAAAGGCAGCAGTCTATTGAGCAGCCTCAGAGTAGCTTCAAGGCACGCAGGCCAACTTGTGCAGGAGAGACTCCCATTGTCTCCCTAACAGACATCCAGAGAGCTGGAGACAAGAGCAGCTCTGGGGACTCTGGTTACAGGTGTCCTAGCCCCAGATGCGTTTAGTCACTGAGAGAAGGAGACATCCTGTCTTCGTGATTTCATTTAGATAGCTAGCTATTTCCTGCTGGGCCAGTGCATTTCTCGGAGAGTAAATGACATGTTTTGTTCATTGCTTAGACTGGGGACACAGGAGATTGTTGCATGGCCTCTCTTTGTTGAGCAGTGGAAGCTGAGGAGAGCTAAATGTCACCTGTAAATTACCTAGCATTTCTCCTCCATGTGTGAATGAGTTCTTTGATAACTAGCTATTGGTTACCTTTTAGACAGGCCAAAAGTGCTATCTGGCTCTGGCTTAGCAAGATTATCACATAATTTTGGTTGGGGAGAAACAATGACTCGCTAATATAATCAGATCTTCTGCCTGTTCTAGCGAGTCTGATTCTGCTTTGGTTTTAAGCAGGTACCAGGAAGTCAAGGCCAGGAAGCTTCCCCCAGTCGTAGAGTTCTTGGTTGACACAGACGACTTCTCTTTTACTGTAGCCACTTGGATGTTGGAACTGGCAACCAAAAAAAGTCTTTAAAAATGACATCTATGAGTATTAAATGTACCACTAACCATTCGGTGCTGGTTAGTATCAAATTTAATACAGGCAGCAAGTGTGGATGGAGTGTGCTAATAGCCAAACTTGGCTGAAAGTTTTCCATCAATTACTGAAACAGATACCAACCAAGATGTACTCACAGCTAAGACTGAGATACAGATTTAGAGGAAACCAAATCACCTCTAAACAGAACCAAAGGCGCATCCACTCTGCTGAAGCAGAATCGGGATGACCACGCCCACCTAGGTTCTCATAGATGCTGCTGGGCCGGCTGTGTCCCCACCCTCCAAACAGCATCGTCCTAGGCCCTACCGCTGGAAAGGCCGTAGTTCTGTTTATAAAAATGTTATTCATTCACAGTTTTTAAAAGCTCCATTTTGACTAATAATTAACTGGAATTAAAGAGGAAAATAAGCTCATTTTATGAAGTAACCATAACAGTTGCTTCATCAAATTCAAGCTGTCCACAGTGCGTCCAGACATCAGTCCTCAGCCCACAGTCCTGGGAACATGGGAACCCGAGAACACGGGAGCTGTTAGATGCTCCCGTATAGTGCTGCTCTAGAAGGAGTGTGTGTTCATGATAAGTCCTGTCTGACCACATATGCATTTGGTTTGGGGATACTTTTGCTCATACATCCCCCCCCCCCCCCCACGAATTACTGTTTTCTCCTGGAACAACATGAGGCTGAAAACCCTGGAACTTTCTCTAATATCACACAAGTCTACCCTATAATAATATTGGATCTCGTCAGATATGACATGCCATAAATTGGCTGAGATTATATTTCCAGGGAGGTGGGACAGTTGGAAAAGTGTTTGCCATCCAAGTATAAGGACTCAGGCTTGGCTCTCCAGCGCCTCGGCATGGCATAGAAGAGTCCCAGGAGCTAGCTCACTGACCAGCTAACCTTAGTGATCTGGTAAGCTCAAGGTTCAGAGAGAGACCCTGTCTCAAAAAGGAAGACAGGGCATGACTTGAGAAAACATCTGACATTAGCCTCTGGCCTCCACACAGATGTGCAAGCTGCTGTAGCAACACATCCCTCCCTCAGTGTGCACACACGAAGTGCACACCCATGAATATACACTCCCCCTGTCCTGCTATGTCTGCTGTGCTCTTGAAGGTAGGAGACCAGTCCTTGCTCCTGTTTTAGATCATTATCCATTCAAACAGTGGTTCTCAGCTTTCCTGATGCTGTGACCTTTAAAACAGTTCCTCCTGTTGTGGTGACCTTCAACCATAACATTATTTTTGTTGCTACCTCATAACTGTAATTTTGCTTCTGTTATGAATTGTAATGTAAATGTCTTTGTTTTCCAGTGGCCTTAGGTGGCCCCATTAAAGGGTTGTTTGACCCCCAAAGGGGTGGAGACTCACAAGTTGCAGACAGCTGCTTTAAAATGACTTTCAAGAGCTTTATGTTTGCCCTCATTTTGGCCCTCCCTAGGGGCCATTCTTGTGTACATCTGAATCTGTATTCCAAATTTTCATACTTAGCTCTCTCCTAGAGAACTCGGGGTAACTTTGATTACTTATCTGCTACAACCGAGTTTTTACGGGTGTGGGTTGCCACGGGCAGTGTCAGGGTGGTGGGGGTCAGGGTGTTTTGCCTCCATTTGTCCTGGATTTAGAAGTTTAGACACTTTTCCTTCTTTTTGGACTGAAAGGTGCCTGTCCTGTGTCTACTGTGGCGGGCAGTCACCATGCTTCTCAGCTTTGCTCTTATAATCCAGCAGCTCATCACCTCTTCTCAAGACAGTGGCCATACTTCCATCCAGTTCTCAGCCTCGTGACTGTGGCATGGCTGAGATGGCTGAGGGAGGTCTTTTTGTTTGCTTGTCTTTATTGACTTTGAAAGTTTTCCAGCTATTATTTTTCCAAATGTCTTTCTTCTTTAATGATGTTCTTTATTCTTCTTCTGAGATTCTGCTCACTCATATGTCAACTTTTTGTTTTGTTTTGTTTTTTAACATTGTCTCATGGATCCTGGATGTCCTTTCTGGTTGTTCAACCACTGTTAGTAACTGTGTGTCATCTTGGGTAATTTCTGCTTCCCCGTCTTCCAGTTCATGTCTGTTTCCTTCCTCAGTTGTGTCTAGTTAGCTGGTGAACTTGATGAAGGTTTGTAAGAGCACTTTAAAAAAAATATTTGTTTTTAATTATGTATATACGATTATGGATTTGTTTGGTTTGAGGATTCCCAGAGAGGGTCTGTCTCATCCTCTGGACCTGGGGTTACAGGAGGTTGTAAGCTGCCAACTATGAGGTACTAGGAATTCAGGTCCTCTGCAAGAGCAATGCCTGCTCCTAGCTGCTGAGCTACCTTGTCAACCTTTTAAGCACCTTTGATTTCTATCATTTACATTTTAAGTACTGTTAACATTTCCCAACTCTCTGCCCAAATTCCCCGCCCCCCCTTCAGTCTTTCCTACTAAATCTTCTGCTACATGAATTGCAGCAAAGTTCTCTTATTCTGACATTTGTGTTGCTACCGAGTCTGTTCTATTCGGTGCCTTACTCATGTTTTATTTTCAACTACTTAAAAGTGTGGGGTTTTTTCCCTTTTCTTTAAGTTTTGAATAAATGCCAAGCATCATATAAAGGAGAGATACAGATAAAGAAGCAAGTAGGGAGTCCTGCCCAGAAATGAGTGTTGCTTCCATGTGAAGGGCTGAGTCAGTCCTGGTGCTTGGACTAAGCTTGGGTTCTGTTTCCATAGTTACCACCCCTGACTCCCAGGCTTCTGTGGGTTGCTGTTGTCCCCTGTGTCCCATGGTCATCTACTGACACAAGGTTCCAGCAGGTTCTGCATGCCTGTCCCACATTCCCTCAACTCTCCCCTACTGGCAGAATTCCTCTTGCTTTTTACTTGGTACCAACTTGTTGTGGGTGGATGTAAGGTTCTTCCTTCCGTTCCAACTTTAGCTTTAGTCAAGATCTCTAAGCTGGAATCTAAAGGAAACTCTTTCTTAATGTTCCTGCCCCTCTATGTTTGGCTACCAAATTCTGCCTTGTAGAGTTTGGCAGGCTCGACAAAGCTAAGGACACTCTCCTAGAAGCCCTCAGCACTGCCCTAGAGAGCAGATCTGTTTGGATGCAGAATGCTGGTCCTGATGCAAGACCTTTCTCTCCCTCTATGAGTACAAGAACCTAATTTTTGTATTTCTCACAGACAAGATAGTTTTCCCCCTTGAATCCTAACAGTGGGGAAGGTGTCTTGTCCTGTCCCTCAGCGCTTTAAGGACCCCCCCCCCCGCCATACCCCAGGAGAGAAGAAATGGGGCTGTATTTCACATAGGCCCTCCCAACCCATCCCAGGAGCTCATCACTGGGCCACCAAAAGGCTTCTTCTACTCTTCTGTCCCTTCATGGAGAAGAGTGAGAACTCTCTATGTGCCTGGGCTCCAGCTCTGAAAGGATGTGTCAGCTTGTATTCAAATTTGTTAGCCCTCCAGATGACTTACCCTTTTCTGTGGTGGCTGTCTCTTCCTCCCATGCTCTGTCACAGATGAACAGGCTCATACATCCCACTCTCTCTTGGAGGGCTTTGGCTTTGAAATTCATTTTCCTTGGTTGCTTTATAATCCGAACTATCTCGTGGTTTTGAGAACATTTATGATTTTGCACATGACCTAGATCTGTCTTTGACTCTTAAACATGAACCATGTTTTCTTGATGCTTTCTATGCCTTAAGAATTCTTCCCCGCGGGGTTATTATGTATGAGTGAACTTTGCCGAGTATGGCTGATTTCAGAAAACATGTTCCAATTCAGGATAACTACATCATTCTTAGCTTCGTTTTAAAATTCATTTTGAAAAAGTTTCATATTCTTTTTTTTTCCATCTGAAACCATGGAAAGATTTTTTTCCTTCTATTAAGAAAACTCACATGATTAGGGCCATTTATGTATACAGTCAAGGCATAATTCACTTGACTACAGTAGAGAGAAATTAATTTATACATTTTTTAGGCAATCAGATATCCAATTGCTTAACAAATCTGAGAACTGTAAATGATCTCAACAGATACCTGAGGTCGTCAGAATGCTTCACTGTTGGTGGTTCAATAGCTTATCTGACTTTTCAAGTCCTCAGTGTTTGAAAGCGTTTATCCGTGAATTTATTAACTCCATCATTGCAGTAGATAGGAAAGTGCCATCCCCCTACCCCCTGCCCCCCAAGAAATCTAAACCCTAATCTGTGAAACCTGCTTGATGTGACAAACAAAGACTTTGTAGTTCCTATTCAAGACACTAAAGCGTGGAAATGTCCTGGGAGGGTCCAACATAATCACAAGGACTCTTGAGAGAGGAAGGGAGGAGGACCAGTGAGTGACAGCAAGAGATGTGAGGATGGAAGCAGAGACCCTAGTTAGAGAGATCAGACCCATGTCTGCAGTGTTAGCTATGCAGGCAGTGCATGGCCAGCAGGCAGGTGTGAGCAATCAGCTTCAGAACGCAGCAAAGAGAAAACCAAGTCTGGACCAGCACTGTTAGGAAGACCCCATTCCTGCCCACAGCTTGATTTTAGGGCTTCTGAGCTCCATAATTAAGCTTTTGTCATTTAAGCCACTATATTTTTGCAGTTTGTTACAACGGCAATATGAAATTCATATAAAATTTGAGGAGCCAAACCCCCAGTTTGCCTACTTAGCATAAGAAAGGATGTCCCAGCCGGGCGTGGTGGCGCACGCCTTTAATCCCAGCACTCGGGAGGCAGAGGCAGGCAGATTTCTGAGTTCGAGGCCAGCCTGGTCTACAAAGTGAGTGCCAGGACAGCCAGGGCTACACAGAGAAACCCTGTCTCGAAAAACCAAAAAAAAAAAAAAAATAAATAAAATAAAAATAAAAAAAGAAAGGATGTCCCCCAGTGACTGTAGCCATTGAGAAAAACTCATTCCTGTGAGCCTTAGCTGGTGATCCTGGCTTTGACTCTGTAATGACTGGAGCTGCCTTGTGGGTTTTGTGCTGAGGTTGTTCTTTTTAAATCAGCATTGTAGACATTCTAATGGGTCATGATTCTTGGCCTCTTGTGCTGGGCAAATAGATATAACACCCCTTTTTCCAGAGGTATGTTATATTGCATTGTTTTATCATAAATAATACAATAACACCCAATCTTTATAAGAGGAATATATTTCACATTCTTTTTTTTATTAGATATTTTCTTTATTTACATTTCAAATGTTATCCCCTTTCCTGGTTTCCCCTCCGAAAACCTCCTTTCCCTTCATCACTCCCCATGCTCACCAACCCACCCACTCCCTCTTCCTGGCCCTGGCATTCCCCTACACTGGGGCATAGAACCTTCAATGCACCAAAGGCCTCTCCTCCCATTGATGACCAACTAGGCCATCTTCTGTTACATAGGCAGCTAGAGCCATGGCTCTCACCATGTATTTTCTTTGGTTGGTGGTTTAGTCCCAGAGAGCTCTGGGGGGTACTGGTTAGTTCGTATTGTTGTTCTTTCTATGGGACTGCAAACCCCTTCAGCTCCTTGGGTACTTTCTCTAGCTCCTTCATTGGGGACCCTGTGCTCAGTCCAATGGTATTTCATGTTCTTCTGGTTTAGTGTTTAGTACTTTATTTTAGACTTCATGGAGAAGGTATTAGTGCCTTTTTCAATGCTAAGCCCTTTCTTAATCATAGCAATAACGTTAATAACGGATTATTTTCCATTATATAATCCTCATAATTTTAAAACCTTCTTTTTTAAAGATTTGCGTATTTTATATGAATGAGTGTTTTGCTTGCATGTATGCCTGCTGCCCTCAGAATTCAGAAGAGCAAAATGTATTTTCTGCAGCTGGAGTTACGGATGGCTGTGAGCCACCATGTGGGTGCTGGGAGTCAAACCTGAGTGGGTTCTTTGCAAGAACAAGCGCTCTTAATCACTGAGCCATCTCTCCAGCCCCTAGAAGCATTCGTCTTATTCCCATTTCATAAGTTAACTGAAGCTTAGAAACCTAACCACCCAAAGCATGCAAGTCTGGAGCCACTTACTTTGGACTCCAGGACACACGCCTCCAAGTCTTTGTTCCTTGTCATTCTAGAACACTGCTCCATTGAGCAAAAATAAGTAAACTGAAAGGGTTTTATGTTTTAATAAGATTTATGCTTTATCTTCTCCACAAGAAACAAATGAGCACAATGCATTGAGCCAGATAAAGGACTCTAATAATAAGCTTTCAGCCTGAGTCAGAGACCGAGTCAGGGCAGGTAATTAGTGACATCGGGACATTCTGAAATACCTCCAATGACCTGGCACATAGGCACCTGACTCTGCCTGTGCTGAGGAACAGCCTCTGAGCACTAAATTGTAGGTTCTGGTTGCTAGACTTTGGAAGACCTACAGAGAAAGGACTCTCTGGCTTCTAAGATTGTCAGGTTCATACCATCTTTTCTTAGTAGATTACACAGGTTCTCTGTTTAGGGATTAGTGTTGATTTCCCCATGGCACAGAAAGGTACATTACCAGTGTAACTGGGATCCCTAGACAGTTGCTGGGGTGTGTGTGTGTGTTCTTTTTCTGCGTGCTTATAGAACTCACTCATAAAACAATGGGAATGGCAGCAATAAAGATTTGTTTTGTATTTTGCAGTCATTTGTTACCAAGAATAAGGAGTTCAGACAGTTTCATGGGCAGTAAATAAGAAAGCTTTCAAAAGAATCCTCAGTGGAAGTTAACAAATTCACATTAATTCAAACGTCAGGGAAAAGGCTCACAGAATTCAAGTGACTCTTTTAGAATTTGGAGGTGTTATTTGTAAGTGATAGAATCTACACTGAGTTCATGTATAAACTTAGCACATCTGATCACTCATTAATTCGACAAACCGTTATTGAACCAATTTGTGCAAAGCACTATGCTAGACACTGTCAATAGGAGAAAATAAGACACTGCCCTTCAGAGGCCCAAAGCCCAATAGGCTTTAAGGGTAAAGATCATATGATAAATGCAACCAGACAGAAGTTGTTGTGAGAACCTTAAGAAACATTTAATACTGTCTACAGAGGTAGAGGAAAACTGTGTTTTCAATGGAGGGTATGCTGAGCTGAATTATGAAGCCTGAACAGGAATTCATTAGCCCAGGAGACAACTCCTGGCCAAGACAGGGTTTGATGGAGTGGCATGAATATGTGAGACGACACAGATGGCCCACGTGCCAAGTAGTGCCATGATAGGAACAATGCGGTACAGGAAGATGCTGATGAAATCCAAGCTTGTATGTAATTGAAGTAACTACTATACTCCCTGCTAAGAAGGAGGGTTATTTTTCTGTTCACAATGGGGTCACTGAATGTTTTGAATAAATTAAAATGCTATTAAAAAGGCTGGAGAGATGTCTCAGTGCTTAAGAATACCCTACCCGCCTCTCTTTTGGAGATCCAGACTTTGGTTCCCATCAGCCATAGTGGGTGGCTCTTGTGACCTGTAGCACCAGCTTCAGAGGACCGGATACTTTCTCCTGGCCTTGTGAGTACCTGCACTCATGTGACACTCGTGCGCACACACACACACACACACACACACACACACATACATTATTAAAGGTGCTATACTGCCTATAACTTCAGATTTTGTGACATGGGAGTAGGGAAGGTATCTCATCATTTTTATCCGCCTTCGTACTACCCATGGCACTCAGAATACATTGAGCTGTTAATATAATTTTTGGATTCCTGTAGATGATTTTAATGGCTTATTATTAACCCAATTCCGATATTTCCTTACCCCTAAAATACATTGTATCCATGAGCAGATCCATATTGGGAATGGGGGACTAGAAGAGCTTAGTGCTTTGATATCCATCAGCAAGTTACTGCTGTGTGCGTTGAAATGCCAACCCAGATTCCTAGATGTGCTATCTGCAATTAGCATCAGTATTAAGCTTGACTTGTTATGCTTTATTGAACGTCTGCTAGTATTGTTGGTTGTCCCTCCAGTTAATATTGGCACAGTTCTCTAAAATGGGCAAAGACCAAAGCACCTTCTCTAGCCTTGGGAGAGAGGGCTCCCCCTCCCCCAGTTATATTACCATACTTTTTTGTCTTCAGTGTCAGCAAGTGACAGCAACTTGCCTTAATTCCAATTTATTAAAATATGCCGGTGTTCGAACTTTGACCATGGCACATACACACGCACTATGGAATTATATTTATGTAAAACTCAGTACATTGAATTGAGAGTTGCTAAGTTGAAACAGATACAATCTCAGTTTAAAAGAACACATAGAAAGGATTTGGTAGGTTGTAGGAGGTGGGTAATATTGTTTCATGAATTTTCTTAGCATCAGTAGAGACAGAACATTTGTCACTGTGTAAGAGAATAAAGGTCTCCCAGCATCCGTTCTTCCATTATAGTAGAATTTTTAAGCTGGACAAATATAGCTGCCCAGACAAAGACATCAACAACGTATCATAGTGAGATAGAATGAGACAGAAAAGATCAATTGTTAGATACTGACTTATTGACTTAGTGGTTTACCTACAGTGCTGTTTGTACTTCCTGCCTGCCAAGGATGACTTCGCTTGTTACCTGGAACAGAATGACCTAGAGAAACAGCCGGAACAATGCCCTGTTGCCCTTAACAACCTGTTCACTGCCACTTACGCTTACTCGGCTGTAAAATCTCACATGCTTGCCCACCCCACCGTGTGGTTTTAGAGAATAAAATGAGACTATAAACCAGACCTGGCACTGAAGCCTCTCGGAGGCTTTCCTGGCATTGGTCCATGGGTGACATCTCTTGTATTCTGCTCTGATTGGCGTCGGAGTGCTTATTCCAGAGGTAACCTTCTGGCAGCTAAATGTGGCCAAACACCAATACACAGGACAACCAAACAAGACTATAGGTGGTTTCTGGGTGGTGCCTTTCAAAAGAGAAAATGGAATGTCATCTTTTTTTTCCTGTCTTTATCTTTCAGCTGAGAACAAAGCCTTAGTTCCTAACTGCCTCAACTGTATAGATACCGACACATGCTGCATTAGGTGTTAGTACACACTAGAAAAACCCAGGTCCTAACATCATGAAACTGACACATTAGCCCCGAAAGAATCACTGTTGGTTTTGGATCTTTATTACAGGCTCTAAAATTTTATTTCAGGACAAGAGGGAGGTGGAAGAAAGATGTGCCAGTCTAGTGTCTCTGTGTTGCAAACAACAGAAACTCAATTCAGAATGGTCAGACAACAGAAACTCAATTCAGAATGGTCAAAACAATAGGGAAGCTTGCAGCTGTTGAATCTACAAAGTCTAGAGTGGGCAGACTTCAGGGTTGCCTTGATCCATGGCGTAGGCTACCTTTAGGGCTGCTATGACTCCTGACATAATTCTACTATCTCCCTAAGTCAGCAAGACACGGCTAGTAGCTCCTGAAGCGACATGAATTTTCTTAGCATCAGTAGAGACAGAACTGATTATTCAGTTCACTGATTATTTAGTAAAGAAATTGAGTTCCACTATGACCGGCATGAATTTAGGTCATGCTAACTCATATTTGAATTAATTACCGATACCCAAACCATGCACTGTACTTATTGCCTCGTCTTTGTGTATCAACAACCATTGTAAAGGGAATGTTGCCACCCTCAGTGGTTTAAGCCAATCAACTTCTGTAGGACTAGTGGAAGTAGTCAATCTAGCTCAAAGTTCCTGGCCACTGGTCAGTGGGAAAGAAGTATCTAGACAATGTCTAGTACTAAAGACAAGCAGCCCCAAGAACACAGGAGCCTGCTAGGCACAGGGCTGTGGAGAGTGCATTGTACTTTGGCAACCATGCACAGAGCTGAGAGGGTCTGTTACTGGGGTAATATTGGAAGGGCATGATTAGGACTTTGTGCATACAATCTGGGGATTTGGGCTGAGAGAGCAGCCTATGGAGGGAATTTTTGACAGGAGTAAAACAGTGACAATAGTTAGCATCTTGATCTTGGAAGAATCCAAATGAACACATCTGGCAATTTTTCTTCTCATTATTCTGTATGTGTGTCCTAGGCAGTCATAGAATTTTAGTAAGTAAGTGCTCTGATAAAAACGCTCTGTGTACAGGGTCTGGAAAACATGTGATTAAAACCATCTGTTCCCTAAATACCTGCAGCAGTTAGTCATTTCTGGTAGGTTTCTGTGTTCCCTGCCTTGCTGCCTTTATTGCTGTTGCTTGGATTTTGCCTTGGGTTGAACCTGAACATAAGAAAAATGCTTTGCCTTGAGTCTAGCTCCACCTTTCACCTTAAGGACATCTGAGAGCACTGCATTTACCTATTCCATGCCTGGCATAAAATAGGAAGATAACACTGTGTTACATGTCTTTATAAAAAGAGGCAATCGCGCAGCTTCCAACGCTTGCCTCCTTGTCAGTCAATAAAGGAGGCTGTGTGGTCATTTCTCAGGGTTCCTGCAGCATCTGTTCTGTAGGTTTCATCTTTTTCAGTTCTCTGTTTCTTGTGCTGTTATGGTTTGACCTCGAGGCCAGACTAGATCAATTGCTTAAAGTGGTATTTGCATAGCCTTAAAATAAGCTGAGTTTGTCACATGATTTCAGGGACGTTTTCATCATTTTGTTACTGTGCTGTCAACACATGAAGTATTAAAGGTCCTTCAGCCTAGCATCATACAGATGAAAATAATAACGTGTGTTCACTCTAGGGATTGCAGAAGCAAGTCCCCCTGTAACTTTTCTTCCAGAGACAGAAACATATTTCTTGGGACTCCCCGGAAGTCTGAAAAGGAACCATTTCTTGCTTCCTCCTGCTGTTTCCTGGGAAGCTTCTGAAGAAAGTGTCCTGCTTCCGCGCGTTTAAGTAGATGATGGTTATCATTACTTGTAATTGTGTCAAAAATATATTGACAGCTGAGCATTTAGGCTGTGCACGACTTTAATCCCAGCACAGAGGCAGAGGCAGGCAGATCTCTGAGTTCAAGGTCAGCCTGGTCTACCGAGTTCCAGGACAGCCAGGGATACACAGAGAAACCCTGTTTCAAAACAAAACAAAACAAAACAAAACAAAACAAAACAAAACAAAACAAAACAAAACAAAAGAAATGGTGAACAATCCTGCAAACATGCACATGCACTGACTACACATTGGCTTGTCTGATGAAACAAGTGACAGAAAATACAAAGGAAACTCAATGCAGAGGGTTTTGAAACCATTTTCAGGAGATAGAGACAGGAGATAGGGCAAAGTGCCAGAGGAGAAGAAGGTCTGGTGAAGGAGGCTGAGAGTTGCTTCTACTGTTGACCACAATAGGGTGTCAATGAGACCAGGCACACATCTTATTGTACCAAAGATTCCATTTGGCCTTCTATCAAGGGAGAGAGTGGGGCATGCCCTAGTAGACAGGAAGGGAAAATAGAAACAACAACACTTTGGACTTTCTTAATTATGCTTCCCTGGACTTGTTCAGAATTCCCATAGTGAGGCTAATGTCCCCTGTCCCAGGGTGAATTAGAGGGGCCAATCCCAACTGGCCAATGCACAATCTTTTTTTTTTTAATTTTTAATATTTTTTATTACATATTTTCCTCAATTACATTTCCAATACTATCCCAAAAGTCCCCCTAGCGCCCCCCACTTCCCTACCAACCCATTCCCATTCTTTTGGCCCTGGCATTCCCCTATATTGGGGCATATAAAGTTTGCAAGTCCAATGGGCCTCTCTTTCCATTGATGGCCGACTAGGCCATCTTTCGATACATATGCAGCTAGAGACAAGAGCTCTGGGGTACTGGTTAGTTCATCATGTTGTTCCAACTATAGGGTTGCAGATCCCTTTAGCTCCTTGGGTACTTACTCTAGCTTCTCCATTGGGAGCCCTGTGATACATCCAATAGCTGACTGTGAGCATCCACTTCTGTGTTTGCTAGGCCCCTGCATAGTCTCACAAGAGACAGCTATATTTGGATCCTTTCAGCAAAATCTTGCTAGTGTATGCAATGGTGTCCGCGTTTAGAAGCTGATTATGGGATGGATCCCTGGATATGGCAGTCTCTAGATGGTCCATCCTTTCATCACAGCTCCAAACTTTGTCTCTGTAACTCCTTCCATGGGTATTTTGTTCCCAATTCTAAGAAGGGGCACAGTGTCCACATTTTGGTCTTCATTCTTCTTGAGTTTCATGCGTTTAGCAAATTGTATCTTATATCTTGGGTATCCTAAGTTTTGGGCTAATATCCACTTATCAGTGAATACATATTGTGTGAGTTCCTTTGTGATTGTGTTACCTCACTCAAGATGATGCCCTCCAGGTCCATCCATTTGGCTAGGAATTTCATAAATTCATTCTTTTTAATAGCTGAGTAGTACTCCATTGTGTAAATGTACCATAATTTCTGTATCCATTCCTCTGTTGAGGGACATCTGGGTTCTTTCCAGCTTCTGGCTATTATAAATAGGGCTGGTATGAACATAGTGGAGCATGTGTCCTTCTTACCGGTTGGGACATCATCTGGATATATGCCCAGAAGAGGTATTGCTGGATCCTCCGGTAGTACTATGTCCAATTTTCTGAGGAACCGCCAGACTGATTTCCAGAGTGGTTGTACAAGCTTGCAATCCCACCAACAATGGAGGAGTGTTCCTCTTTCTCCACATCCTCGCCAGCATCTGCTGTCACCTGAATTTTTGATCTTAGCCATTCTGACTGGTGTGAGGTGGAATCTCAGGGTTGTTTTGATTTGCATTTCCCTGATGATTAAGGATGTTGAACATTTTTTCAGGTGCTTCTTTGCCATTCGGTATTCCTCAGGTGAGAATTCTTTGTTCAGTTCTGAGCCCCATTTTTTAATGGGGTTATTTGACTTTCTGGAGTCCACCTTCTTGAGTTCTTTATATATATTGGATATTAGTCCCTTATCTGATTTAGGATAGGTAAAGATCCTTTCCCAATCTGTTGGTGGTTTTTTTGTCTTATTGATGGTGTCTTTTGCCTTGCAGAAGCTTTGCAGTTTCATGAGGTCCCACTTGTCAATTCTCGATCTTATAGCACAAGCCATTGCTGTTCTATTCAAGAACTTTTCCCCTGTGCCCATATCTTCAAGGCTTTTCCCCACTTTCTCCTCTATAAGTTTCAGTGTCTCTGGTTTTATGTGAAGTTCCTTGATCCACTTAGACTTGACCTTAGTACAAGGAGATAGGAATGGATCGATTCGCATTCTTCTACATGTTAACAACCAGTTGTGCCAGCACCATTTGTTGAAAATGCTGTCTTTCTTCCACTGGATGTTTTTAGCTCCCTTGTCAAAGATCAAGTGACCGTAGGTGTGTGGGTTCATTTCTGGGTCTTCAATTCTATTCCATTGGTCTATTTGTCTGTCACTATACCAGTACCACACAGTTTTTAATCACAATTGCTCTGTAGTAAAGCTTTAGGTCCGGCATGGTGATTCCACCAGAGGTTCTTTTATCCTTGAGAAGAGTTTTTGCTATCCTAGGTTTTTTGTTGTTCCAGATGAATTTGCAGATCAATGCACAATCTTTATCTTTCAAGAACACATATAGGAATGTAAGGATCAGTTCCACTAGCTATGACTACCCACACTGTAAGCAGGGATGTCTCAGGTTAGATCCTGAAAGTTCCAATCTTCAATCTGACAATAAAGGGTGAAGAAGTGCCAGGCATAGTGTGCATGCCTGGAATGCTGATATCTGCAGGGTGATCAGGAATATGCCTGGAATGCTGATATCTGCAGGGTGATCAGGAATATTCCTGGAATGCTGATATCTGCAGGGTGATGAGGAATATCCCTGGGTGCTGTATGCCTGGGATGCTGTCCTCTAAAAAGAGACCAGGAAGATCCCGGTAATTGGAAGCCAGACTGTGCTACATAGTGAGACCCTGCTTCAAATAAACAAACACATCAGAAAACAAACAAAATATAGAAATGATAAGAGA
The DNA here is from genome assembly GCF_978045245.1 of Mus caroli. Lineage (NCBI taxonomy): Eukaryota > Metazoa > Chordata > Mammalia > Rodentia > Muridae > Mus > Mus caroli. Next base: position 70,799,908 of record NW_028227269.1, on the reverse strand, counting down.
ACCAAGGGCAATTACTGGGTCTTGGCAGATATGTTCAGGCTAACTGGGAACAAGTAGGAAAGAAACACATGACAACTAGGAAAGTTTTAAAAATACAATAAAAGAAAGGCAGAGGGTGACAAGGAGAGATGAGGACTGTGTGCTATGAAGGCAGAGAATAAGTTCTTTGGGTATCTTTCACATTCAGATCACCTACAATGCAGAAAAACAAGCCCACCACACCCTGTTCCAAGGCATCGATTAAAGCCAAAGACTAGTCATGACAAGGAAGTGTATTACCTCAATGGTTGCTTTCAGTTATACATAACTTTGTAAGAGTGTGGAAAATGGGACACAAGAGGTAATCTATTGAAAAGGGAGAAAATAAGAAATTTCAATGTGAAGATGTGGGGGTCTCTGATTAAGCTCTAAAGGTAAAGAATGGGACCCTGAGGAGTCATTTACACACAAGACAGATCACCTTACCCAGAAGGAGAAAATTCAGCTCACCGACCCAAGGCACTGGTTAAAGACAAAGACAAATAGAGTAAAGTGTTAAAAAGATATTTTGAAAGACTCCAAAGGAAAGACCCCCAAAGGATGTGAGCATCAGCCACACGGTACTGGTTTTGCTGCCGTCCAGGATAGAGGAGTTATACAGAGGCTGAACCAAAGGTCCAGACCAAACCCTGGGGATGCGGAGCAGTGTCAGGTTCTTTACAAAGACTCTCTGATGGGATCCAAATGAACCTTTGAGAATGAAGCCCGGTTTTCAGCGGAGACCCTAGGATGTAGGAGATTCCAGGAACATGAGCTGTCTGTCCACTGAGGAAAGCTGCAGACATGAAGTGCAGAGGACCCGAGCAGGTCTCTTGATGTTATAGTGACTGCATTTTGTTATGAAAAGACCAAGGGCCTATGGGGGCCAGGAGTGAAACTCTATGGTTTGAATATGAACTGTCTCCCACAGGCGTGTGTTCTGGACACTTGATCTGTAATGGGTGGAAATATTTTGCAAGGCTGTGGAATACTTAAGAGGTCCGGCCTAAGAGGCAGGATTAGTCCTAGGAGAAGGGAAATTATTAACATGGTTTTTGGTTCTGGACATTGTCTGCTTCCTGGTCTGCTACTCCATGAGCAAGCCCCTGTTGCAAACTCCCACTCCTAAGAACACTACCATGCCTCACATCACACAATTCACCAAGGTCTTCTAAAATAATGGCCCAAGCAAACCTTTCTTCCTTTAATTTGCCACATCTTGCACTGTGTCCATAGTAATTTGACAGGAGCTAACTCAGTATGTGTGTAGAGGCCCTTCAATCTTGCACATGTGCAAGGATCAATAAATCAGTCAGTCTACATGGAACCTCAGGCTCACTAGCCTGCCACTGGACCCTCCCTCTTCTCCCCAAACTGCAGTTCTGGCTACTTTCCCCATAAAGTTTCCACCTACTTCCCCTCCACTCCAGTTGGAAGAGGACAATTATACCACTCCAGTAGCCTTTTCCTTAGTTCTGACCTCACCACGACAGGCAAAGCTGCCCAGTAGTAGTTAGTGTATCTGCCAAGTGCTGATCCACTGTGCTGACTACCCAATGCCCACAGTCAATTATTCCTCATATGGACCTATGGCATTGGTGCTATATACACAACCATTGGATAAAAGAACAGATCGAGGACTATAGAGATGTGGGTTTCTTGACCAGGACCTCCTAGTAGGTCAAAGGCTCTGACCCTAGACAGCAGTGGAGCCTCTGTAGCTTTGACCCAACCTCAAAACACTCTCACAGGAGAGGTCAACTCCATCTGTGCCAATTCTGTTACATTCCTGAGATCAAATACCTGACTTCAGGGAAGATGGATTTATTCTGGCCCACACTTTCAGAGAGTATCAGTCCATCAAACAGGACTCATAGTGATGGAAGTGGGTCAGTGCACGTGGGCAGGAGCTTAGGACTGGGGCACCACACATTACATCGGATTAGGGAGCAGAGAGCTCTAGTTAGAACTGTACGTGGATGCTCACCATTGAGGCCCATCCATGGAGACCCACTAACGAGCTAGTCCATGCGCCCCAAAATTCTACAACCTTCCATACAGCACCTGCAGCTCAGGATCAGCTGTTCAAATATGCCAGCCAATAGCAAAACTGTAGCAATGGGCCAAGAAGAGCTCGTCATCTGTAACTGACTTTTCTTGATGGGATATGTCTTTTGGGTTCCCAGACATGTTTTGTTTGTTGTTTGGTTTGTTTATTTTGTTGGGTAGGGGCAGAATTCTCTTGTCAGCAGAAGGCCACCTGAGGTTACTGTCCCTGCCTTTTCAGTGAGACGTGTGCAGCCAGTGATCCCCTAAGTGCATTTCTAATGCTCATTTTCATAGTCATTACCAGGGCTCTTCTCGGTACTTCAGAGGTGAGCTTTTGCTGTTGCTCATTTTATTGCCATTCTTACTAAACTCTGACATGGCAGCTCTCACAGCTACAACACAGCTCCAGGCAAGTCTCCCCATTCCCTTCCTTTTGTTCCTCTCACAGAACTCTCTCATGTGTTTTATAAATTCTCATAAGAGGAGAATTCACACTGATGTACATTTTACGTGTTCAGGCTCTGGGCAGAAATTAGAGGTGAATTTTCCATATACTGTAAGCTTTTGTCTTTTGTTTTTCTCGCTCCACTCTCTCCTTCCCCTCTGCACACTCATCTTCTCTCAACTATTCCTGACCCCATCCCACACCCCTATCCTAAACCAAAATACCTTCCCAAAGCCAGTCACTCGGGCCCTAAGGTTGCACAGAAGGATGCCTCTCAAAGGATGCTCCCAAGCATACAGAGCAGCCACTAAGGTTTATCCTTCGGTATCCTTTTGTATTCTCCCAGGCTCTCCTGCTACAGGTTTGTATCAAACAACAAAAATTGTTGTGTCACCCAAATCTGAAGTATTTTAATTTTTGTTATCATTTTCCTTATATACAGGAGCTAGCAATATATAATAGGAATAACAATAGCTATGGCACGAGGTGTGCTAGGGACCCTCTCTATTTTCCCCGATCTTCTGCTTGGGACAGGATTCTAACTGGATTAGCTTAGGTTGATGGAGAGGGAACTCTCTTACCAGGCAGGTGCTGGCTTTTTTGGTCTTCTGTGGTTCTCCATGGGATGTCAGCTTCTGATGATGGCTCCTCTTTCAACCTTTTTACAAACACAGGCTCTCATAGCTCAGGCTGGCTTTGAAGTTTTTACACATTTTTTCTGAAGTCTCTATGTGCTAGGAGTCTCCCTTCTAAGTGGTGAGGTAGGGAACTAGTTCTTACACCATCTTGCTTGCTGATTGGAGGGAGCCGAGGGGATTCTTTGTGTCTTCCTGACCAGGAAGATGGAAGGAAAAGAAGACTTTAAGAAGGAAATAAGCTGTGTCTGAAGACAGCCTATTGAGTATTTCCCATGCCCAGGGAGTACTGGGGCTCTCACATTACCCTGAGATATATCTCCCAGTAAGAAAGACCACTGATGACCCTAATCCTGGAGTCAGAGACAAATGGCAATATTGTTTTGACCATTATGGCTGAATGAAAGGGGTAAGTGGGGTGTTTTGGGAAGAGTAGAAGTGTGCAGCTAGATACACCTGCACTGCCTCCTAGGAATGAAGTTCCAGCCACATTTACAGAGGAGCTAACTGCACAGCTTTAAGCAAGTTAATTCTGCCTTCTGAGCGGCAGGTTTTGTTTTGTTTTGGTTTTAAAAATGCTATTTTTTAAACCTGCAAATAAATATATGATTCTTTATCTGCTTACCGGGCATAACAATGGTCTCAGCAGAGGTGTCAGGGAGGGGAAATGACAAGGACGGGTAGGGGAAGGTTTCTTCAAATAAAAATATTTGCCATTTGATATGCAAGCCAGATTAATTCTGAGAGAAATGTTAATTTGCTTAAATAAGTTTCCAAACAGATGGGAAAGAAACAAATGTATTTAGGTAGAGACAGAATACCAGATGACAACATTTATCTTGGCATCCAGATCCGAAGGGTTTTGCTTTTGTTATAATTTTTCTTATGGGTGTTAGCGATGAGCTTCTATGATTAGGTGCTAAAATTAACTCGCATGATGGAAAAGTGAGCCTGAAGAAGGAAGAGCTGAAGTGAGAGTCGCTGGAAGGATCCAGGAGAAGCAGCCTGAGCAGGAGCTTCTTGGACTGACTTAGGGGAAGAGAAACCACAAAATGTTTCGAATGACGAAAGGCGTGGAAGGCGAGGACCGCGGTGTCAGGGTCATTGGCCGCCTGGAGCCTAAGACACAGGCTCTCCTCATCGGGAGCCTTTGCTGTAGGGAGGTGTAAGACACAAGTGTGCCGTGCTGTAAGAGCTGTGAAACTGGTCACGCTGGCCATGGAAAGCTGGCAAACAGAAGTGGACCTAAAGCCGGGGCCGCTCCGGAAGCCTCTCTGATATCGGTTCTAAAGTGGACCTAGGTGGCTTGAGCACCAATCCCTACTCTTTCCGCCTGTCGTCCTGATGTCCCGGTGACTTCAGAAGCGGAAGTGGCATTAGTCACTCCTTGGTCTCCAGGAACCCTAGGAGCAAAAACGAATTCATATGTGGCATGCAGTTTTGTTTTTCACTCACTTTCTCATGCTTCAAATGAAGAGAGATTAGCATGCTTTGTAGAGTTAGTCTTTAGTCCAAGAGAGAGTTACGATGAAGTTGCTCTCCCCAAAGCCCTCCCACAGCATAAGCTTAAGTGTATTCCCTCAGTGTTAATATTTCCCCACAATGCTCTAGCTCCCCAAACGCTCATCAGAGATCTACTGATGGGGTCACGTATAAACTGAAACTCTCTGTCCAGCTAAAGATACCATAATTAAAGTTGAAAGAGCAGTGATGGAGAAGGTTTTTAAAATACAAAAAGGTAAGACTAAGAATTATAATGTTTAATGAATCGCAATATAAAATATGTTTATATATGTTTATATTATATATGATACATATTTATATACCGTATAAATATATGTAATATATATCCCACTCCAAGCAGGAGCTTACTTACTTACTTAGCATTTTGTAGGTTCCATATTCCTTGGTGTGTGTGTGTGTGTGGGTGTAGGTGTGTGTGTGTGTGTGTGTGTGTGTGTGTGTTTAAAGGTAGGAACAATATCCTCAATATCCTTTGGGTGGCCCCATACCCACTATTGTTCTGACTCCCTGGTACCCTTCTGTCCCTTTTCTCTAGGGCAGGGAAAAATAGTCTCATTTCATGGATTGTATTCACCTTTGGTGTCTGCGTGTAGAGAAGCACCCAGATCTCAGGAGAACCCCAACACTCCCAACCAGAGTCCTGCCCAGAGCAATGTAATCTCAGTCTGTATTGAATCAGAGGGCCCACAGGGAAGCAATCACATCCCACATCACAGCTCTGACCATTTTCTTCCTCTTTTCCACATTCCCAGCCATTCCCATCCTCCACCCCTCCCAAAATTCAGAGCGGGTACCCCTCCTGCGTCCATCTCCTCAGGTGCCCTAATCCAGACCCCATTTCAACCGCGTCTACAGAGTGTGGCCCAGGCAGGGTAGCTTTCTTCTCCAACTTCTCCATTTCTTGCCTTACCTCAAATTTTTGTTTTTTCTTTTCTTTTTAAATTTTTTTGTCTTTTTTTCCTTCTTCTTCTTTTACCTCAAATTTTGCTGTGTAGGATTTTCTCCATCTAAATCAGATTGATGGAAAAGCCATAACCATAATCTTTCAGGGAAAGGGCACAGCATGAGAGAGGAGCTGTAGCTGAGCTGGGGGCAGTTCAGCTACTATGGGTCCTAGGTCAGTTTCCTTCACCTGGTCTTTGTCTGGCTTTATCTGTAACATCATGGGATGGATGGAGCCTCTCTCAGGCAGTTGTGAGGAGCGAGTAGTAGGTCGAATGCATAGATTGTGCCTGGTGCAGCCAGGGCCCGCTGTGTCCTCCAAGGAAGACTCATTTCACATAGACAGCGGCATGCAGCCCTCGCCCTCACCACCTCCGTGGCTCCTGGGAGACATCACTGAAAACAATCATTGTCCTTAGGACACAGCGGACACATTCCTAGGACAGGAAAGGACAAGTTAGACAGGCATGGAACTGTGCCACTAGTCGTCATTACAGTTGCAATCCAAAGGGGTAAGGCAGGTGAGTTTTTCCCTTCAGGACACAGCAGTTAAAAAATCAGAACTGAGAACATCCAAGCATATAACTTCATTGAAAATCATCTTCCAGTATTTTACTTTAGCCTTTTGGATAAACTTGAGTTCTTTATTGACTTTTAACAATTTAATTAAGAGACACAGGACAGAAAGCTGCCTTCTTCCTATCCTTGCAACTGTGTGTACTGGAGTCTCACTGGGGCTTGAAAATGTTTTTAGCTTTGTGACCTCGAGAGGAAAGTATACTGCCTAGATTAATAGGAACTTGTTTAAGCTTTTTCAACAACAAATTCTTCCAGCTAATTGCTTTTTATTATACAACTAAATCCACAAACCAGAGGATTACAATGCAAAGTCTGTTTTCTTCCTTGACAAAGCTTTTGTTGGGTAGCACCACCAACTGGCTGAGGCCCTCTTTCCTTTAATGAAGTTATATACTGCTTTGTCATAGATCCGAGTCCTTGGGATTTTTATATGTAAATGGCATAAGTAGATAGCTTATAAACAATAGGAAGTTATTCTTCACAGTCCTAGAACTTAGGGGCTACAAAGCAGAGGCAGGGCCAGTGTCTGGCAAGATCCCATCGGGTTGTCACCTTTGTGACACCCTCAAATGATGGGAATAAATAGCTCTCACTGAAATTTCTTTTTGTAATGTAATGAATTCCATTTATGAACTCTCCACTGTCACGATCTCATAACTCACTGACCCCACCCCCACATGACTTATTTATTTATTTATTTTACATTCCTGATTGCAGCCCCTCCCTCCTTTCTTCTCAGTCCTACCCTCACAAACCCTTCTCCCCATTATCCCCTCCCCTTCTCATCAGAGAAGGGGAAGACCCTTGGGTACCACCCTATCCTGGGACATCAAGTTCCAGCAGGACTAGACACATCCTTTCCCACTGAGGCTCCACAAGGTAGTCCAGCTAGGGGGAAGGAGATCCAGTGGCAGGCAACAGCTTCCCACCAGGTCAAGGACAAGGGTGATGTGTCTCATCTTTCATCCTTAGGGCCCACACAGTGACCACCGTGGAGTATTGAATGTAGGATCAAAGCCCAGAGTGGACAGGAAATACCAATTAGTGCAGAGTTATAGCTGGATGCTTCATTTTAAGACTTGGAGGACTACGAGTAGGAAAGGCAAGCTGATGAGTCTGCCCTGCTGCTGACTTGTGACGTCATCCTTGCTAAATCATTTAGTGTCTTTGCCTTAATGTTCTCCCTTGATACTGTGGAAGGAGGCAAGGGGAGGAAGGAAGGCAATGGGGAAGTAGTGAGCGATCGTTGAAGAGCTTTGCAACCTGCAGGCAACTTAAGAGCCTATGCGTGGAGTCGAAACCACTTCTTTTAAGAAGTCAGGGGAACTCTCATAATTACTGGACTGCCTGCTTACGGTGTGCAAAATGCCGTGACTGTAACTAAGACAATGCAGTTTACTGGGAGTAGGAAAACTTTCTTTCCCTGCTAGGCACTGCTCTCCATGCTTTACTACTTCGAAGAAAAATGGTGGGAAACTTCTCCTCGGCCAGCTCCAGCCTCTCAGTCTAAAATGTGCTTTACCTAAAATGTAGGTTTGGTTCCTGGGGCGGGGAGAGTTCCTCCATCCCCTCTGCAGTGTCTCCCCTTGACCTGATTCTCAGCTGTAGCCCCTCCCACCAACACCTGGCTAGCCCAGTGGACAATTCCACTGGTAGGATTCTCAAGCACTGAGAGCTCTATGGGTCCCCGGTGCAATTTATTTATTTTTTTGTCATCCTCAAACTCTGTCCTTCATGTGAGAGCAGGATTCATTGCTGTCTTCCCAACTGGCTATACCAGAGCCTTGGAGGTCACTCAGATTGTCTGCTTTCTCACCCAATCGATGTGAATTTCATTCATTGCTCTTCCTCTAGCAATGCCTTGGTCCACTTGTCCACATTTGTACCACAGATGTCTTTCTTCCTGGTTCTCATCGTTGTTCCTCTGTCTCCACTGCTGTACCTGCTGCTCTTTCTGCCAGTTGACCTTGTAGACTGTTCCTAATCTGCCTATTGCTTTCTACTTCTAAGAGTCACTGCTCTGAGATCTAATCAGAACCTTTCTTTTTGTTTAAGTCCCTCAGGTGAATACCATAATATCCATTCTCCCTCTGTGGCTCATGGAATCCTCCTCGACCCTCTGACTCAGCCCACTTCCTCCCCACCTCCTTACCTCTGATCTCACACCTCTGAGCTGTGTGCTGTGTGACAGGAGCCTCACTCCCTGTCCGTTGTGCCTTCCCTTTGAAGGCTCCTTGGATGCCTTCATCACTGAGGGCTTTATGCTCATTATCAGGATTCCCTGCCCTTCAGTAGAAATGGCAGCCCTCTGTTTGTCTGCGGTGTGCTAGACAAACATGCCAACTGTGCAATAGTCTGCTTAATGTATTTGTTTACACACCTCTCCGCTCAGGACGGATCAGCAGTTCTGAAAGAGCAGTGCCTTATGTGTAGTTTGATTCCCATATCTTACACAGAGCAGAGCATGCTCTGTGCTCACTACATTTTGGAGGAATGCATGACAAACGTGCTGTCAGGCTCTCTCTTACTGCGTTTTACTTACTTTTCTGCCTGCTCTGAGACAGATACCTGATGGACACAGCTTAGGAGGAAGGGCTTACTTTGGTTCATGGTTTGAAGGTCCGGTGCCTCACTCACAGCTGGGCACATCTGTAGGAAGGCCGGCACCCAGCTTATGTTCTTCTTCTCCAAAGGTGTGCTCCATTAATGCCCTTCCTGTTAATTAATCCAGTTACAGAGCCACTCTGTAACCTAAACAAATCACACACCACCACACGTAGTGCCACATTTTAAAGAAACCAAGTTTAAAAAAAAATATCAAGAGACTTTCTGAAAACTAAACAATTACTGATTCAACACAGGCCTTGCAATACCATGATGAACGCAACCATACATGACTCCCTGAGATGTCAGGTCGCATATAGTCTTCTTAAAGAGAAACCCAAGTAACCACAGAAACGTAAAATGGCAGCTGTAGTCCCTTTAAAGCACACCCTCTAGGGACAAGATCAGAGGAGTCAGGACAGCTTCTCTGGAGGAAGTGGAGGTTGGGGAAGCTCCCTTAAGTGAAAGGGTTAAAGTCATATTTTTCCCATGGGAGAATAGAGCTTACAAAAGTCCATCAGAAACCAGCATTTCAAGAAACTGAAGGGAAGCCTGGGTTCAGAGATCAGACAAGGAGCAGCAGGAAGCAGAAGAGACAAGTAGAGGCTTCCCTGCCTGCTTAGGCAAGATGCTAAGCACTTCCTTCTCTGGACTGCCTCTATCTTTGAATTACAAAGAGAGAACTGGGCAGAGGGAGGGGGAAAGTAAGGTATTTTACTGAAAAGAAGGTGTCAGTCTCTTCCCTCCCTCCCCTCAAGGGAAGACATCAGTTTAGTGTCTGCGCCCTCCCTAAAGGGAATAAAGAGCTACTGACCCAGAGCCCACTGGCTGAAGCTTCCTTCATCTGAATGAACTCTTCGATTTTGTCCCCCAGTGAGATGGCTTCAAAGGAGTGACATCCTGTTTAAGACCAAAGGGAAGAGATGATCAATAGCTGTTACTAGTTGCTGTAGCAATTAGACAACAAAGGCAGAGAGTGTCACGAACTTCAACAGATATTGCTAAAATTGCATGTGATCCTGGTGCAGCTGTAGCCAAATACAATGTCTTCTAGTTCCCATTAGTGAGTATTCCTGGCTATGAGCACAGGCAAGTTCTGTAGGGAGATCTAGATCAGAATGAAGGACCGTTGTCCTGGATTGCCTTCTGTTGCAGTGACCAACATCATGACCAAAAGTAACTTGGGGAGAAGAGATATTTTTCAGTGTTCAACTTTCAGTTCACAGTCCATGATGAAGGGAAGTCAGAGCAGAAGCTCAAGGCAGGAACCTGGTGGCAGGGACTGAAGCAGAGACCACAGAGGAACACTGCTTATGGGTTTGCTCTCCATGGCTGCTCAGGTTGTTTTCTTATATAACCAAGACCATCTACCCCGGGATGACAACATTTATATCAATTATCAAACACGAAAATGCCCCCACAGGCTTGCCCATAGCCCAGACTGATGGAGGCAACTGTGAAACTCAGGTTCCCTCTTTCCAGATCGTTCCATCTGATGTGAAGTTGACAAACAACAGTGACAAAAACAAACCAGCACCCTGGGTAAAACAAACACAATGTCCTAAGGGTCTTAGAGCATGCCTTTAAGCCAAGAGCAAATATGAGCCACAGCCCTGCCATTTCTTCTCCTCCAAGAGCTTGCATGCTCTCAGAGGGGATTGCCAGAGAGGGTCTACATGTTCCTGCAAAGAGGGGCACAATTCCATCACTGAGGCCCCTGTTCCTGAAGAATCCATACGATGGCATTGACATGTTAGTCTTCCTGAGTGGGGGCATGCCAACTCATAATAAACTTTCTCTCACTAAATACATCCTGTCAGTGATGGCAGCAGGATTGCTTTTAGTGTAGGGGCTGTAACTCACCGAACGAATAACTTGGCTCAGCCTTTTCTGTGCATGAGGAAATGAGACCATAGGAAGAAGTCACTGTCCCCACCCCCACCTCCACTACCCCGCAGCCCTCCAGAAGGCAGGAAGGTCCTATTTTATTTATGGACCTTGTCAAAAACTGAGGAAACAAGAACAATGGCAGCAGGGAAATGTTTGGCTTGCACCGCTGTGACGCACCACACCATATGGTAAGGTGTATGGTATGGTAGGTGGACAGCCAGCCATGTCTGCTGACTCAAAAGAGGTTTTATTTATGACTGTAGCGATTTCCTCCTGAGATTGAGTTCTAAGCAGTGAAGAAGCTGATTGCAATCTTTGCTCTTTCTGTACGTAAGAAAAAGATGCTAATTTGGTTATCAAGGGACATTCTTCAGGGGTGACTCCCATTCATGGAGTCTATTTGCGGAGAACTCTGAGGCCATTTTGTGAGCTGGTCATGGCTGATACTGCCACGGTGCTTCTCAAGTCTCAGCACCACAGTGGTGGCGAATTGTGATCAGGTTCATCCAGCTTGATCATAGCCTATTCAGAAGGGAGCATTGAGAGCACATATAAGTATGAAATTCTCTGTGGACATGATTTGAATCTCATTATGTCACAGGTTTTTAATATGAGGCCTTGGGGAGAGAAAAAAAAGACCACAAAGAACTGAGTGATTACAAACCAACGTTAATACTGTAGCGTAAGGCAGCCAGATGGCTTCTTTCTCAGCCATACTTTTTTGGCTTGAATTATCTTCCTCATTACTTGGACTCTCAATTTTGCCCGTGTCGACACAGCTAAAACAGCAGGGTGAGAGCAGAAACTGCAAAGGTTGAGAGAAACCAGCTCTTTGGAGCCAACTGTAATCATCTGCAGTGTCCTGTAGTCTGGGTGACCCTTTACACACCTCTTTATTCAGAATTCATTCCACAGTTTTTGAAGAGAGATACAGATGGGCTTTTGTTTTGAGGTGGGGGACCCAGCAGCTTTTAAAATCAGCTCTGTAAAAAACACACTCCCCCCCCCACCCCAATAGCAAAACAGACCCACATTGTGTCTTCATTAACTGAGCAGTTGCTTTGGGTTTTAACTCTGGTGTCTGCAGCTTTCTTAGCTTATGTAAGTGTAACTTTACCAGTATGGCTGCCTGTCCCAAGATTTGAAAGCACAACTAGCTTTCTAGTAAGCACAATGCAGATTTGTGTTAATCCTGCGGTCCTGGAGGAATACCAGTAACTCCTTATTCACAGAGGAAGGAGGAAGGAAGGCAGATCTGAATGCAACACCCAGATAATCTGACGTCACTCTATCACGGTGTTCATTGTCCATCTGGATCCCCCTTTCTGGAAATGAATACTAGAGGGTGGACAGAACATCTCTTTTCTTGTCTCTTATCTTTTTCTCCATATCCTCTTGGGTAAGACAGTTATGGGGCTGTCAGCTGTGGGGTATAATGAAGAAGGGAAAAGCCAGGAGAAAGCAGTCCTTCAGGAATCGAGAAGTGACCGTGTTCTACAGGCTCTGAACTTTGTCATCTCAACCCTCCTTGGATCTGAGACAAAGAAGCAGGAACTGCTAACTTAGGTAAACTGCTGTCTTCTAGAGACTCTCAGTTGATGGAAAACTATGTGTGCCAGTTGTTGGAAAAGTGAGATTTTGTGGGATGGTGGAAGACTTAACTCCACATAGGTGTTTGCCATCTGTAAACAAGCATTGCTCTGGGTTTAAGGGATCCTCTCTTGTTGAGAGCTGCTTGATTATTAGAAAGTAGTTCCTAGAAGCAGAGGATACACAGCATCCAGGTCCCACTCCAGCACTTGCTGACAGGCCACATGGTATGAAACAAGTAGCCTTAGGTTTTCTCTCTCTTAAGCTTGATAAGACAGTGTTTTCTCAATAAGAGAAATAAATGCTAATGTGTTTTTTTTTTTTCTGCAACCAACTAGAAATTGCCACAGTTTAGAACTAGTAAGACTTGTGTGGATATGTCTGGAAGATATGGACTTCCTGTCTTGATATGTTTATGTGAGAATCTCCTTTAAACGAAGCACATAAGGAGCTGGTAACACTGCCAAGGACTGATAGGGAATACTTTACAGTGAAGAATGGTATCCTTAGTTAAAAACTTTGCCATGGTATTAATTTATAGCAAATCACCTAAAATCAATGGTGTTGCTGTTTTATAGTTGTGCTGTTCACCAGACAGATGGTGTATAAAATGGGCAAATCTGGTGCCTTGTCTAATTAAATGCTATAGAAAAACACTCCACTCACAGGACGGGCCTTTGCATTCACCTTGTGTTCATGCAGAGATCTCAGGAAAGTGGCCTCCAGGTCTCCTAAGTGTTACATCAGTGCATACTTTCAGAGATTCAAAGATTCCATCTCAAAAATGGCCAAGTGGGGTCCTTAGTTGATTGTTCAAGATGCTCCTAATGCGTTGCACCATCAGAGAACCAGAGACCCTAATGATGCAGGACAAGAGCAGTCTACTTTCCTTCTAATCCCTCTGTCACTGTCATGCCACTCAAGGAGTCACTAAGCACATTAAAGGCAGGTAAATGTATGTGTGGATATGTTGATCAGTGGAATAATCCATTGACTTATAATAAGCGCATTTGTAAGATGAGATTAAAGGGCCCAAAATTCCTGAGAGATGACACAACCCATTCAGATTTTAAAAACAGCTTAAGATCTTTCCAAACGATTGATTCATACAGTTAATCTTTTGAAAGTTGGATGCACAGCATGAGCCAAGCATATTTTGTTCTTCTGTGCTGTGGACAGCACACCAGTTGATGGAGGAACACTTTGAGTTTTCACTTGTGTGTGCTTGCAGCCGCCAGCTATAAAAAGTGGTTCCAGCGCTATTGCTTTCAAACAGACAATTTGTTCAACTTTTATGAATTCTTTTAGTGCACACTTCCTCACAAGTAATTATAGAATGCAACAGCAATAAATATTTAAGAGTGAGGTAGAGATTCTAAAGTAAAATGGGGCTTCGGTAATGTACATAGAGATGCTATTTCTAATGGTATGTCTAATTGTCTCATAATTTTCCAAAGCATGGGATAAAATGTCATGACGTATACATGAGTACTTCTTCGGGAAACGTCTTGTCATATCCAGAAGAAGCATAGCTGGAATTATCTATAAACCTTTTATTTACTGATAAGTGTACTTGAACAGAGCACTTCATCAGAGGCTTCACCATATGGGAGACGCAACTCTATCACATGGGCTGCTATAAATTTATGGTGGGTATATTTGCAGTAAAGACTATCTTCCTGACCTCCAGCAGCTGGTTGGTATTTTATTATGAAGTATTTTTGCAGCTGAAGATTCCATATTCTGCTGCTACCGCCCCTCACACGGTGCCATGTGTATGTGGGACGTGGGTGTTTAATAAATACTATTTGATGATAAGACCTAATTTAGGCATGACATTTTCTCTGCACTTATGATTCACATACCTCTGCAGCGCTCGCAGACACATTTGGGTTTTTGGTTTTGTAAAAGGTAAGGAGCCAGCTTGGCTCCTTACAAAGCAGTGTTTGAGCTCCTTACACAAAGTTCAGACAAGGGCTTATCAGAAACTCCAGCTTCTTTTTAACCTTGTTCATCACCACAGGTGCCTCTTACCCAACCACTTATGGGACCAGGAGGCCAGCTGAGGGATGAAAAAGTGTACAGGTTGTCACACATCCAGCAGGCATAAGGAGAGAGCCATTAGGGAGATAACTGACAATACAGGTCAGGCTTGTGGTGGATAATATCAATCTAGGAAGGAAAGTTTAATTGCTATGTACTTCCTCAAACACTCAAAGTTGGAAAATCTCCAAGGAAATGAGCCTGGCTGGGAAATGTGTTTTTACATCGAATACATTGGTCTGATCAACCCTAATTTCAATTAATTGAGCCTCTGAGTTACAAAAGCAGCTTGGAGATACATATCCACACAAGAACTTACCATACAAGTAAGGGTCTCCATGATATGTGCTTAATTCTGAGCCACCGAAATGAGGTGAGTCCAAGTGTATATTAACTGACCTATCAAGATGACTTCTTTTAAAGCCCACACCCCCAAACAAAATGGACTCGTTCATAAATCTTGGGGGTTTCTTCTGTTATTTTGTGGGGTTCCTTCCTATAATGTCAACAACTTCGGCTAGACTTCTTTTTAAGACCCTAGATTTTCTGTGGGTTTGCTGAAACCTCCCCTCTGTCTGGGGAAGATGAGGCTTCTTTCTGATGCTAACATTCCAGCCAAGAATCGAAACCCCAGCTCTGAGAAACCATTCCATGTCCAGAGACCCGCTTCTTACCTCCTGTTCCCACAGTGCTCTCCCCGTTCTGCATCTCCCATGTTCTTTCTCAGCAGCTGCTACCCAGTGTGCTGTAAGAGCTCTGGGCGGAGGACTGACCGCCTTAGCGACCTTGGAGTCACCAAGTGTGTGCCAAGCCAGGGTCTACAGATGGGTTCTCAGCAACCATGTAATGAATCTAAGCAGCTTTGTCCCTTGAACCAGCGGAGAGACCCTTGTTCCTAGGTGGGATGTTGTCAGGGTATGCACAGACTTTTGCCTAATGAAAGGAACAAGAAGTGAGTCCTTTACCTTTGAGTCTGTTCTCGTTGATGCTAAGCAAAGTCTTCCAAACAGATCTTACAAGACCACATGTCAGCATTCTAGCTTTCTGTTTGGGAGTTCTGCAGGGTGTCTCTTTGAGGGAGGCTTGATAATGAATTTCTTCATATTCATCTTCCTATTATATAGGCATGAATGCTCACTGCACATCACTCCTGACTTCCTCCAGAGAGCATCTTCTCAGTGTGCATCTGCTTAGCCTGTTCTGAGAAACACTCTGAGAAACTGCAGTGTGGAGCAGGTGGGGAAGGGAAGGGGAAGAAGGGAAGGGGAAGAAGGGAAGGGGAAGAAGGGAAGGGGAAGAAGGGAAGGGAAGGGAAAGGAAAGGGAAGGAAAAAGGAAAGGGAAGGAAAAAGAAAAGGGAAGAAGGAGAAAAGGGTATAACTGCCCTTAGGTATGCTGGAGGAGAAAGTGTTTTGCAAATAAAAGGGAGAGCATAGCCAGAGGCAGACACATCTGGGAGAGTCCAGAGTGGACGTGACCCTGAGCCATGTGATGAGCATGGGGAGGGGAAGAGATAGGGGAGGGAGGGGAACCAGGTCCAGCAGCCAGGATGCCCAAAGGTAGAAAAAGGGGCAGGTAAACAAAATGTCTGGGGGAAGGGCAGCCCAGGCCCTGGGTTGAGAGTTCAGGGTAGAGACCATACTGGCCTTGAACTCACAGATAGCCTGTCTCCTCCCCACCCCCAGCACTGAGACTAAAGACATACACCAGCACACCCAGCCTCTAGATCTCATCTTAAATGTCACCTCCTTAGAAAAGACCTGGCTTAAAATTTTATTTTTAGATTTATTTATTTTACTTTATGTGTATTAGTGTTTTGTCATCATGGATGTGTATGTACCATGTGTTGTGTGTGCCTGGTGCCTATGGGGTCATAAAAGAGTGTCAGATACCTTGGTTGTGAGCCTCCCTGTGAATACTGGGCCTGAAGCCCTAGTCCTCCACAAGAGCAACAAAGGCTCACTATCTCTACAGCCCCAAGACAGGATTTTTTCTCTGAAGTAATCCACCCTCCCTGTTGATAACCTCTGGTTCTTTCTCTTATCTCCTGGCTTCCTTCCTTCTGAGCACTTACTGTAACCGTCTTTATTTTTATCTATTCTTGTATTTCCTAGGATATTGGCCAAGTAAGTTAGAACTTTTTTAAAAAGTTCTCAATTCAGAGGCACAGATGAGTGGTGTGGTATGGTGTGGTGTGGTGTGTGTGTGTGTAGGTGTGTATATATGTGATGTGATATGTATGTGTGGTGTGTGTATATATGTGATGTGTGTGTATTTGTGTATGTGTATGTAATGTATGTATATTTGTGTGTGTATATATATATATATATACATATATATATGTGATGTGTATATATTTGTGATGTGATGTGGTGTGATTGTGTGTGTGTGTGTGTCTGTGTAAGTCTGCCATATGAGGTCACCCAGGGCTCCATACACTTCCTGACTGGTTGTTCATTACATAAGGTACTTTAACTATGCTGTCAAAGCTCATCACATATCACATCACATATATACACATATACACACACAAATATACACCACAAACATGCACCACCACCACCACCACTCATCTGCGCCTCTGGATTGAGAAATAAAAAAAGTTCTAATTGACTTAGCCAGTATCCTAGGAAATACAAGGATAAATGGAAATAAAGACAATTACAGTAAGTGCTCTGAAGGAAGCTTCACAGGACCCTACTTATGGCCCAGCAGCCAGACTCTAGACCACAATAGCAGTCACTTTTTTTTTTTAACGATTCTATTCAAAAGCAACACACACCACTTGTGTTCACACCCATCATATGCGCTCATCGGGGAAAGCCGAGGAGTTGTAGCTTTATTTCTGTTGCTGTGATAAACGCCCCTGCATCCCAGAGCAGAGAGGGGTTTGGCTCATCTTATAGTTGCTGGTTAAAGCCCATCATTGAGGGGAAGTAAAGGGAGGAACTTCCAAGTTAGGCACACCATGCTCGTAACCTCCACCATGCTGAGCAGAGAGAAGCAGATGTGTGCACACCAGCTCCCTTGTTTGCTTGTGCTTAGCTCAGTGCTTCACTCCCGTACAATCCAAGACCCTGGGCTTAGGGAAAGCGCTGGCCCTGACCACATCAATCAACTTAATTATGGCAGTCCTCTCCCGCCCCCGCCCTAACCCCCCCCCCCAACACACACAGGGCAGACCAATCCAGACAATCATTCACTGAGATTTTTGTTCCCAGATGACTCTAGACTGTGTCACGTTGACAATGAAGCCACCATAGGTATGTGATTCTAAGCCAGGTAGCCATATGCTCAAAGTTCTTGGTGTGGACAAGGTAGAGGGAGCGCTGTTGTTACTGGGAAGAAAGACAGGGTGGGTGAGAGGCAATTAGAGGGCCTGCTCTGTCTGCTTACTGAGCCTTTGTTTGTTTAAATGGGTTTACGTATGATCTACCTAATTTGCTGTTACAACCCTAGAAACTCTAAGTACGTAGCATACAGATACCTGATGCCTCTTGACACACGACTGGATGAGTTAAACATCTAAACACTGAAAGTCATGACATCACGAAGAACTCTGTGCTCTTCCCAGTCCTTGGCGTTTCCACCCTTTACTGGTTGGCAGACTCAGACTCCAAGTACTCTGTACAGAGAGGCCTGAGGCAAACATCAAAAAGAGCTGCCTCCCCCATCTTCTCTCCAGCAAGGAAACAGCCTCAAGCATGACACAGATCTGTGTAAATAAACAAGAAATGGTCAGCTTGCCATTCAGAGAAGCAGCTCACGTTAACTTTCCATAAATGTCTGTATCATGTTTAACCCCATGTAGCTCTGGGGTTGCTTGGCAACCAATGATCGGCAGTGAACAGGTGACGTAGGGATGCTGACCTTAGTGACTTGCAGGGAAATAAAAGCATGCACTGTGAGGAATGTGTGTGAGCTGAGGGTAAGAAGGACAGCAACAAAAGATGCACATGCACTAGGGCTGGGTTTACCTCTCAGGGAGAGGAAGGAGGACCAGCAGGTCCTTCCCAGCTTCTTCTGGTGAGCCCCGCCCCCATGTTAGTTTTTCTGCCTCTGCTTCCACAAGGATAAAACTACAGGTATGCGGCCCTGGATGTGTCGGTAAACAGACAGAAGTTGAGTTAACTGTAGATAAAATAAAATAATTTAAATGGAATTGAATTTTGTTTGTAATCTATTTTAAGTCTGTGACCAGGACAAGGCTCATTGTTAGGAGTTAGAAACAGAGCAATCCCAGTTTCCAATGTCAGACACAGGAGATAATGGCCCCCTGAGTTTTTAAAGGACTTTAAAGAAAAACCTGTGTGCATGTAACACTGGTATTGTATTACCGACAAATATGACAGTTCACTGGATCCCTTCCAGACCCCTTTGGCTTTGTTTTTCTGCTTACATTTTGTGAGATCTTCCAGGACAAAGAACAATGGTATTCTTTGTATCTTCCTGTTCATTCACTGTTTTACCTAGGACACTGAAATCATTCACAAACCAGCTTGTTTATAACTTTTATTTGTGCTCAGACATGACGGACTCACTTCAGACTTGTCAGAAGAGGTGGCTAAGTTTGGTGCCCCAAGTTGAGATGTCAAATTTTGACATTCAGATGGTCACCTGAATGCATTTGCTGGACAACTGTCAGGGCTCTGTCCTTAGAAATTCATCATTTACGCAGAAGATACGGAAATTCTCCCCATCCCCCACGGCTAAACTTATGCTGGTTGTGGTGACATAACCGTAGTTTTATCATTCCAAACGCTGAGGCAGGAGAATTGAGAGCTGGAGGCTAACCTGAGTGATGTAGAGAAAGTCAGTCTCACAAACCAAAGCAACAGCACAAGAAAAGAGTTCTTTGGACAGTTTCTAACCAGGCACCCCACTGTAGAAGGCCTGCTGGCTCTTTCTCCAGGCTGAGAATCCTTTCCCTTGAGTCCAGCTCCAATCCATACTGATAAGCAAGTCCTGGTGGGTGGTTAGCAAATGTCCACTGTAGCCACTTGAACTGCTGTTTTTCCCAGTCCCCAGCCTGTTGAATCCTACTTTTTGCTGTTTTGTTTTCCTTAAAATACAAGTGTAATACAAAGAGGAGGCGTTTTACCAAGCCAAGTAGAGTAGGAGAGTAGATGTTCTTTCAGAATGTCTAAAGAGGCTCACTGCACTGTTATGTATCACAGTAACTAATGTCAACATTACGAGTATCCAATATAAGTAAAGATGCTTAAATGAATCAGAGACCATCCTTTTCACGGAGTAGGATTTCTATATATATATATATATATATTTTAATTTCTATATTCTTAAATGGAACTATAACTGAGTACCATAGGGCACATGAAGTAAAATAAATGTAAATGCAATGGTCTCCTTTCTATAAAAAATCAGATGTCTTTAACTACCTAGATAGTGTGTTTACTTCTGAGAAACGAAGGCAGAGATGGGGACTTCATGTCTTAGATTACACATTTCCATTTAAAAATTAAACAATGAGCTGGGAGGTGACTCTGCAGAGAAAGTGACTACCATGCAAGTGTGAAGTCTTGGATTAGAGTCCCCAGAGCACACAGAAGTCCAGGTACAGTGCGTCCCTCCCATCCGGTGCTCCCATGGCAAGATGGAAGGCAGACACAGGACAATGGAGGGGGGGCACCTACCAGGCAGCTAGCGCAGCTGTCCACAGTGGCTGAGGAAGAGCTCCTGTCTCAAACAAGGTAAAAAGCAAGGACAGCATCCAAGGTTGAGCACTGTCCTCCACATCCACACAGACGTGGTGCCCCATAATACACAAAAGAGAAATTATGTGTCATGTAAAAGAAAAAAAATTAAGAAGCTGGGCATGGTGGCACACGCCTTTAATCCCAGCACTTGGGAGGCAGAGGCAGGCGGATTTCTGAGTTCAAGGCCAGCCTGATCTACAGAGTGAGTTCCAGGACATCCAGGGCTACACAGAGAAACCTTGTCTCGAAAAACCAAAAAAAAAAAAAAAAAAAAAAAAAAAAAAGAAAAAAAAGAAAGAAAAAATTCTAAATCCTGCAAATTTATTTGATTCGACACCCAACTCCAATCCTTAATCCTCCCAGTAAGGTGATTTATTTTTGGACTGGCCATCTGCATTGCCTCTGGACTTTAAAGCAGTCTCGGGGTTCCTGACCTGTACGACCTTTCTAATGCCAGCCCATGCTCCTGGCCTCTGCCCTTGGCCACAGTTCCCACCACTCCCCAGGCTCTCCTACTGAAGTGAGATTCCTCCCTGGACACCAATGCTGTTGCCTCTGTCTTTGCTTTTGGTTCTGTTCCTCACATGGCTGTTACAGATTCTCTCTACCACCTAGACTCATCTTTTGTAAGCCCCACTACAAGTCTCACATCCGCCACAACAGCCACCTTCATCCCAGTCCCTAAAGTCACGCTGTATTTTTATTGATGCCAAGGAGCTCACACTAGTAGACAGTGTTTCAGTGACTACATTGAAATAGAAATTGAGAAAGAGAGTGTGTGTGGAGGCATGCTTTTGTAACCTACTGCCCTAGTATTCCTGAAGACAAAAGAAAGTGAGAGGGTCTCCCAAGTACTGAGAGCCACTTAGGTCGATATTTCTGAGCCTGGACACAACAATGGCTTCTGAGTTATTGTCTTGTCACAGACACGCAGTTTACCTTGGCCTGTACCAGATAGCTCAGAGGAGTAAAATGAATGATGCTGTTGGTAGAGGGCATGAATCTTTCTCTTTGTTTAGGCTAGGCTCCATTTTCTATCCATGTATTAGAGTAAATTATATGCATAATACTATATGACATATATTTAGAATGTTATAAGTTTTAAATTAAATAAATTTTATTTATATAAGAGAATTTATAATTTCTATAGCTAAAAATTTATATAGCCCATATTTATATGTATTTATAGAATAAATTATACCTTTTATATATTGAATATATTCTTTTTTAAGTGCTGTGATGGAGCCATAGCCTTGCCTGTGTTAAGCAAGTACCATGGCCACTAAGTGACATCCCCTTCTAACTCTAGTGTGTGTGTGTGTGTGTCTGTGTTCCCAAGAGGAAAAGTCTTGTCTGTGAAATAAGTGATGTGCATTCTGAATTCTAGGTTCATGCAAATTTATCCTAAGATGTCTTTCACCCATTTCTATTTTTATAACCTGCATTCCAACACAAGGTTAAATTTAAAATGATGAATGCTTAAAGCCCCAAATTAATATTCCAAACATCTCATGACGAGCAGAGCACAGGAGTTAGATTCTGAAAACTCTAGGAAAAAAAGCATTCACTGTCCCAGGGCAGAGTGGTGAAGCTGACAGCGACTGGGCTTAAAAACAAAGCCATCTTCTTGCAGAAGAGGGTGTTCAGCCTATGAACTTTTGAGATCCACTTTAATGAACTCTCAGGCAAACATAAATCCTACAGTACTATTTCTTGTTGGAATGACAACAGTTTTCCTGAGCACTGGACATTGGCAGAGTCCGAGTCCTTACCTACTACCATCATTAGCTGGGGAGTGATTCTAAATCCAGGGCCATTTAGCTTTGTTTAAGAAGCAGTCACCAATGACCCACTCCCCTTTAATCGTCCCAGAAGTTCCGAGGACAGTGCTGTTAGCATCAGCTCGGGCCAATGGCCTGGAACCTTGAGTTCTGGGTCTGCACACTGGTCTGTGTTCATGAAGCACGTTCACTAACAGCTCCGAGCTCCACTTATTTCATAAGTGGGCTGGACCTGACTGTTTCAGAGTGTTTCCTCCAGGCATGGTGGTCCAGCCTGTAATCTCTGCAGATAGTTAAGGACGGAATGAACTGATCCATTTAAGTGTCTCAGTTAGCACATAGCAAGGACAGGGTTATTGTTATCCTCCCTCATACATGGGCATCCTGGGCTCTTCCTGAGGGCTTAAGGACTCATAAAAGCACAGTCATTTGATGGGGACCAGTTTCCAATAGAATGTGTCATCTGTTGTAGTTTCAGCATCAGGTTGTCACAACCCAAAGCACGCAACACTGCACCTCACTCCATGCCGGGCTGTAGAGCTGAATCAGGCATGTTCTGCCTGGTCACACAAATATCTTTTAATTCAAATAGAATGACGTCACGTTTCCTCCTCCTGTACTTCAGCCTCCCCAGCTGCCCTCCTTCAACCCATCCCAAGTCCCCACCCATTCTCAAGTGAATAGCCTCTTTTTCCTTTAATCATCATTAGTGTGTGTGTGTGTGTGTGTGTTACAAGCACAAATCTATATAAATACAACTTTCTGGTTCTGTTAGTGTTGTTTGTGTTTACATGATTCCATTGAACACTGAACAGCCAATAAGAGGGGAGTTCCTTACTTGGAGAGGCTAATTCCCCTTCTCCCAACAGACATTAGTGGCTTGTGAAATTTTTTTTTTTTAATCTAGGGTGGGATCCTATGAAAATCCCCCTCTTCCACATTAACATGTCCGTCGATATAGCCATTGTTCTGGGCCTGTTTATGCAGCCATTTCTAGAAGAGACTTGTTTTACAGCTGGCTTCCTGGTGATCTTGACAATCTTTCTGCCTCTGCTTCTGCCGTGTTCCCTGAGCCATATATGCAGGAACTGTTTGGTCAGGTTAGCCTCCGTATGATCTGTTGAGCTCTGTATTGTGTCCAGTGGTTTCCTGTGACGGTCTCCATTTGCTGTAAAGAGAGGCTTCTCTGATGAGGAGAGAAAGCTACACTTACCTGTGGTGTAAGGATGAGGTTTAGAATGTATTAAGGAATTTTGCTGGTCTAGCAAAGTGGCTGTAGATTCTTTTCCAAAATTCGTGACCTCACTAGCCCTGGGAATCTGGCTCGGTTTCCAGTACCGGATATGATTTCCCTCTTGTTGAGAGAAACTTAAGTCCATTTAGACAGCTATTAACTGCCCATATTTTTGCCATATTTTGGTGATAGATAGTTCTTTTCATGGTAGAGATAACTTAGTACTCTCTATATATTGAAAACACAGAAGCAGGAGCCTCTGTGATAGATGGGCAGATTAGAAGGGAGTTACATGACTCTGAACATAAAAACTGTCCTCTACTGCATGAGTAGATTTATAACATCAACGGAAGGTCTATGAGGGTTGTAGGGAACCAACCTTCCTTCCTTCCTTCCTTCCTTCCTTCCTTCCTTCCTTCCTTCCTTCCTTCCTTCCTTCCTTCCTTCCTTCCTTTCTCTCTGTCTCTGTCTCTCTCTTTCTTTCTTTCTTTCTTTTTTTTTTTTTTTTTGAAACAGGGTTTATCTGTGTAGCCCTGG
Source organism: Mus caroli (assembly GCF_978045245.1). Lineage (NCBI taxonomy): Eukaryota > Metazoa > Chordata > Mammalia > Rodentia > Muridae > Mus > Mus caroli. The sequence continues at coordinate 70,776,321 of NW_028227269.1, read as the reverse complement.
CTGTCCTGGAAATCACTCTGTAGTAGATCAGGCTGGCCACGAACTCAGAAATCCACCTGCCTCTGCTTCCTAAATGCTGGGATCAAAGGCGTGCACCACCACCGCCAGGCTGGAACCTTTCTTTAGATCTAAATTATATGTGTGTGTGTATATATATATATATCAAGTCAATATATATAGTCAATATATATATATATTGACTTCCACCACCACACCACCACCTCCAAAATGATGATATCTCCCATAGAGGGTGATGGAATCACATTCCCATGTTTAGATAGCAGGCCAAAAGTAATGAACAAAAGGAACCCCTAAAATAATCAAATGCACCCACCTTTCAAACCTTCCAGGACCTTTCCTACCCTGCTTCAGCTCTGGGCAGCTCTCTGCCTCACTGAGCACTCTGAGACGCAGGGCGTGGGCTGACTGTTAGGCAGGGTTTTCCTCAGACAGATTTTTTCCCCCCCTAAATTGAAAACTCTCCGCGAAAAAAAGAAATCACTGGTGTTTCACAGGAATAAAAAGAAATCTTTCAAGACAGTTTTTATTAAACATGAATTGTATAATCCCCAGAGCTAAACCAGTTCTATGAGACTAGCAGACAAGCCTTAAATAAAGCCATGAACTATGCAGAGAAAGAATATATAGGGGCTCATCCTTAACCCCCCAAGAATGTTGTTGATCTTGGCTTAGAGTTTCTGGCTGGCTTGGTAAAAAGAAAAAAAAACCTGTTGTTCTGTTCACTTGTCCCAGAGTAAAGCTGGCAGAGACCAGGTGTGCCTGGGGCTCTCAGTGCCCCTCCTCAGGTTAAGCCATGAGATGCTTCATTCCGAGAGAATGTTGGGTAGAGGACACAGAGGCTCCCTGCTTCTCTGGCAGACCCACCCTTCACAGAGGGCTCGGTCCCCTTCTGCCTCACACTATCCTTGCTCCCAGACGGGGTGGGTGAGTGCTCAGGAGGCCCAGGGCCTCTGCCTGAGCCTGGGGAAAGAGTGCGTGCTCACCCCAATCACACCGAACCCTACAGTCTGACCCTACAATCCATTGTTGTCTGCTGTCGTTGCTCTTTGTTAGTCTATGCCTGTCAACAGTTGTAAAGAACACATAGCCACAGGGGGCATTCCCTACCCCCAAACCATGGCACCCCGCCTCTCCAGGGTTGGCAACTTCCACAGCTTCAGAGGAAAAAATGCCCTCTGAGGCTACGTGTTCTTTACAACAGTGCTTCCCCGCTTCTTGGAACTCTGGGATGTTTACTTTTGTAACTTCGGGAGAAAGGTAAGACAGATGCCTCTCTAGCACATGCCTACTTTTGAGCTCAGGGAACCTTCCGGTGTGATCTGTCTCTCTTTGCCAGCACTCTCTACATCTGTTTCAGAGCAGTGACATAGGACTGTACTGAGTTACTGAACGATCATCATAAACCACAGGTCCCACTTCTCAGCTCCTATGAGGAGAATGGATTCTGTCCGAAATGGAGAAAGCATACTGTACTGTTAAACACCACATTCCTTCCCTGTACCATACCAAATTCTTGGTAATTTTCAAGTTTTCTTGTTCAATACAGTCATCTGTATGTTGGTAACAGGACCCATGTCCCTGTCATTTCTAGTCCAAGGAGTCATGTAGAACAGTGTGACTTTGTCCTCTGGGGACTTTAGCATCCAAGGCAGATGTCAGAGAGCAACAAAGCAGGGGTCACTTACTCCTTCTGGTACAAGCTACCTGTAGAGCATATTATTAGAGATAAAGAAACCAACCAATGGGTATTAGTGTGTCATCGATGCCTAATGTCCTTCCTGAAAAACTGACATAATAAAATCAATAGTTCTGATTTATTGAGTGCATACTATGTGTCTGAAAGAGCTAAAGGTACCGTACCTCGTTTAATTCCTATAGTAGCTCAGAGAGGTGGCACTGTTCTTCTTCTTCTCACTTTAAAGGCCAATTAATTGAAGCACTAAGAAGACAAATTGCCCAGAGTCTCACAACTGGTGGAAATCTAGCAGACCTGAAATTCAAATTGTCTAAGCAGCAGGGTGCCCATTGGAATTAGCTCCATTTCTGAGAGGAGTCAGCCTGGAGCTGCAGATTAAGGACTGAAGCTTTGTGGGGTGGGGTGGGGTGGGGGGAGCACCCTCAGTTCAGGAAGTCACCTTTGTCCTCACACTCTTCTGCAGCCAGAGAACTAAAAGTAGGATAGGATAAAGTCAAATAGCCATCCTGTGTGTTTGCCTGCCTTCTCTCTTCCGCTGCGTGTGTGTGTGTGTGTGTGTGTGTGTGTGTGTGTGTGTGTGTGACAGAGACAGAGAGACAGAGACAGACACAGAGAGATTTGATGGCAATTGTTTCCTAGTCTTTGACTACAAATGTGACCTGTGGATCCTTGTCTGTTATAAGCACTTCTCTAAATTTTACTTATAAAATGAAAATTTGGAAACTGTCATTCCAATTGCCTTCAGGTCACAGAATTTTCTCTGCCTCCTCTGTCAGGCTTCCATCTGCAGAGGCATCTGCTCACATGCTTATTCTGATATGAATCGATGGCCTCTGCATAAACTAGGCTTCTAAAGTCTGCAAAAGAGCTGCTGAGCTCAGATGTTTGGAGGGATCTCTGTACACTGAAGAAAAACTTTTCTTCAACAGGATCCGAAAGACCCATTAAGGGGCAAGGAAATTTGTAAGTATCACACAAAACCCTCAAACACAACACTGGGAAAAGTGGGCTACAGGAGAGATACAGGCAGTTCACAGAGGCGGTCCTCCCAGCAGGCCCACGTGGGAGCCACTAACTATAGTGACATCTTGCATCTCAGATTCACTGCACACACACACACACACACACACACACACACACACACTGTGCCCCATTAGTGCATGGTCCCTCAGAGATGTTCATATTCATTTTTTTTGTGCTAGGTCTTCCCTACCTGGCCCACCGAGCCACCGAGGCTCACACACACTAGTCTCCTAGACGCTCCTTCATACTATATGTATACATGTATGTGTGTGCATATATAACAGTTATGTCTGCATATATAGTAGGCTAGATAAGAAAAGCACTTTATCACACAGATTTGTATTTAACAGTGTAACAGGACAGGATCCCTACCTGGGCAGCTGTGTGAGCCGGATACCACAGTGCCCACATCTGCCAGCTCTGCAGGAAGCACTGACAAGAATTAATTGGCTTTCCGGAGCCTCAAGGCTCCGTTCTCCTGCTCAGTGCCAACAATCCCCCGCAGGACTCTGCCGTCTCATAATTTACTGTCCAGAGAGTGTTCTGTTTGCAAGAGTCCTACCAAATAGGCACTACATAATGCTTATAAAATAGCAGATTCAAGAGTGGAGAAAATTTTAGGGTGTTTTGCTTAGAGGAAAGAAGACATGGCTACATCCAAAGCACTTGGCTCAGTCAGCATTTCTCTTGTGATTCTAACCTGGCATCTTCTAAAATGAATGAAAAAAAAACCTGAAAAGAATAAAGGATGAGCTTTATACAAGCCTGGGCAATATTTCTAAATGACAATTCTAAATACCATCATCTAGAGTGTTGAAAAAAACCTTAAAATACAAAATACAGAGAAATAAAAATCTTCATAATATTATTCTAAAAATATGAGTTAATTTTTAGGGGTGTCTAGATAACTTTTTAATTTGAAATATGCAGAAGAAACTTGTGTATTAGATAAGATGGTTTTATATTGATGTTTGTTTTAGTTCCTTAGATTTATACTTGTTTGAGTCTCCTTTCTCTTCTTCTTATCCATTTCATGATTTCAAGTTTAAACACTTTAGATTCTGCTAATTATTTAATATATACATATGTAAATATGCAGTAGAATTATGTATTTTAAAATTGTACTAATTTTACAAATTATCCTGAAGAATTAAATAAGTTACATTTTACATAGAAGAATATTATTACAATTTATTATTCTTTTTCTTTGTTGAAATAGTGAACTTTTTATTTGAAATTTTGCTTTTTATTGAAAATAGATTTTTTTTCAAACTTTATGTTCTCATCATTGTTTCCTCTCCCCCAACTCCTCCCAGATCCACACCACCTTCCCACCCACCCAAATCCACAGCCTTTCTTTCTCTCTCTCATTAGAAAACAGACAAGTAAAACAAACAGAAAAAGAAGAGCCTAAGAAGAAGCAGGAGAAACACACACAGATGCAGAGGTGCACATGTTTGCACATAGAAAGGTTCCATAAAAACACAAATTGGAAACCATACTATATAAGCAAAAGCCCTATTTTAAAAAGTGCCTCCAAAAAGCATCATGAGACAGAAACCCTCCTAAAATGCCACTGAATTCAATGTGGGTTGGCTATCTCCTGCTGGGCATGGGGCCTGCACATAAGTGCAGTTTGCATACCCAGTGAGACTCTACTGGAGAAAATCACTTTCCTCCTTATTAGCAGTTGTCAATTGGAGATAGCTTCTTGGTTAGGAATGGAGACTTGTATCTACTCTCTCTATTTGGTTTAGCCCTAAGTCAGGCCCTGTGCATGCTGCAACAGTCTCTGAATTCATATGTGCATTAGTCTTGCTGTGTCTAGAAAGGCCTTGTTTCCTTGGTATCTGTGATGATTTGCAAATGCTTGGCCTAGGGAGTGACACTATTAGAAGGTGTGGCCCTGTTTAAGTAGGCGTGGCCTTTTTGGAATAGGTGTGTCACTATGGGCATGGGCTTTAAGACCCTCATCCTAGCTGCCTGGAAGCTAGTCTTCTACTAGCAGCCTTCAGATGAAGATGTAGAACGCTCAGCTCCACCTGCACCATGCCTGCCTAGATGCTGTCATGCTCTCTCCTTGATGATAATGGACTGAACCTCTGAACTTGTAGGCCAGCTCCCAATTAAATGCTATCCTTCTAAGAGTTGCTTTAGTCATGGTGTCTATTTACAGCAGTAAGACCCTAAGACAGTATCTTTAATCTATGCTGGCTCTTACTATCTTTCTGCCCTTTCCCACAGAGTTCCCCAAAGGGACTTGATAAAGACATCCCGTTTAGGACTAAGTGTTCTAAGGTCTCTCACACTCTGCCTGTTGTCCATTTGTGTCTCTGTATTTGTTCCCATCTTCTGCAAGAGGAAGCTTATCTGATGAGGGCTGAGCAAGGCACTGATCTATGAGTATAGCAGAATGTTATATTTGGCTTTTTCCTAGGCCCATGCATATCGAGTCTCAGCTTCTTGGCCATCTGAGAAGTGCCAGGCCTGGATTTTTATCTATGGAGCAGGCCTTAAATCCAATCAGATAATGGTTGGTTACTCCCATAACTTCTGTGCCACAATTTCACCAGCGTATCTTGCAGGCCAGTCACCATGGTAGAGCAAAGGGTTTGTAGCTAGGTTGGTGTTTATCTTCCTTCTTTTGTAGTGTGCTGAGTACCTTCCAGTGCCATGAGCACTGATCAGTCGGGTGAAGGCTCTAGGTAGGCATCAGCTCAGCTTCTTTGTGTTCAGTGAGTTGTTACCTTCAGCAATAGGGGCTTACCATCAGTTTGTAGAGAGCAACCAATAGCCTCTGCTGTTTAGAGGTCATCACAGGCCCCCTTTGGCCAAAAAATCAATTAAATGTAGCTCATTCCTGGCACTGGAAGAACTCCTAAAGGGGCTTTAATTTGTATTCCCCTACCATGATACCTCTTGGCATATGCCTAAAGGCCATGATAGTCTCCTCCACTGATGTCTGCTCAGCCAAGTTCAGTGCTGCTCTGCTTACAAAAGAAAACAGAAACAATGGAAACGTCCTTCAGCTGATGGATGGGTAATGAAAGAGGGCTACACACACAGAGCAGAATTATTCTCAGCTGTAGGGAAAAGTTAAAACATAAAATGCTCTGGTAAATGAGTAGATTGAGAAAATGATATGTTGACGCCAAAGGACTAACCTGTATGTTCTCTTTTATTTGTGATTCTTTTTTTTTAATTTCACAAACTTTAATTTATTCATGTCTTAAACTTCCATTTTCGCAAGAGCTGTCAGATAACACAATAAAAAGTATCCAGTTTAATGAAAAAATTAAGATAAATAAAAAACTCTTTTAATAAAGATAAGGCACATAAACTATTTAGAGTAAGCACATACTAAAATTCTATTCCTTTTTTACAAACCACACATAAGTGGACTTCCTGCATTTACCAAAACCCTATGTAATAGGAGAAACATCTTCCAACATTTTTTTTCAAAAAAGATGTATGTGGCCTTTAAAATGTATAACTCCTGGGCATATATCCAGAAGATATTCCAACTGGTAAGAAGGACACATTCTCCACTATGTTCATAGCAGCCTTATTTATAATAGCCAGAAGCTGGAAAGAACCCAGATGCCACTCAACAGAGGAATGGATACAGAAAATGTGGTAAATTTACACAATGGATTACTACTCAGCTATTAGAAGGAATGAATTTATGAAATTCCTAGGCAAATGGATGGACCTGGAGGGCATCATCCTGAGTGAGGTAACACAATCACAAAGGAACTCACACAATATGTACTCACTGATAAGTGGATATTAGCCCAAAAACTTAGGATACCCAAGATATAAGATACAATTTGTTAAATGCATGAAACTCAAGAAGAACGAAGACCAAAGTGTGGACACTGTGCCCCTTCTTAGAATTGGGAACAAAACACCCATGGAAAGAGTTACAGAGATAAAGTTTGGAGCTGTGACGAAAGGATGGACCATCTAAAGACTGCCATATCCAGGGATCCATCCCATAATCAGCTTCCAAACACTGACACCATTGCATACACTAGCAAGATTTTGCTGAAAGGACCCAGATATAGCTGTCTCTTGTGAGACAATGCCGGGGCCTAGCAAACACAGAAGTGGATGCTCAGAGTCAGCTATTGGATGGATCACAGGGCCCCCAATGGAGGAGCTAGAGAAAGTACCCAAGGAGCTAAAGAGATCTGCAACCCTATAGGTGGAACAACATTATGAACTAACCAGTACCCTAGAGCTCTTGACTCTAGTTGCATATGTATCAAAAGATGGCCTAGTCGGCCATCACTGGAAAGAGAGGCCCATTGGACTTGCAAACTTTATATGCCCCAGTACAGGGGAATGCCAGGGTCAAAAAGTGGGAGTGGGTGGATAGGGGAGTTGGGGGGGGAGTGTATTGGGGACTTTTTGGATAGAATTGGAAATGTAAATGAGGAAAATACCTAATTAAAAAAAAAAGACACATGAACAACTATAGACTCGGTGTGACCAGCCCTTCCCCAGCATGATGGACTGCACCCTCAAACCATGAGCCAAAATAAACCATATCTTTATTTGTGATTCTTAGCTAACAATCTTTAGGTGTTGAGGACAGATTCTGGAGTGATGGCAGGCTGGGAGCTCTAGAGAGGGCACTCGGATACAGGTGCTATGAAGGGGACCTGGAAAATAGTGACAAAAAGCTAACTGGACAGAGGGAAGGGGAACAATACAGAGGGAGAATCCCCAAATAGTATGGGCTAATTGCTTTATTTACTTCCCAGAACTTGAAGTCTTAGACCCCAAAACTGAACTAACACATTGGACAAAGCACACTGGCAAAATCAGATTGGAACTGACCTGAAGGCTTCCTCCCTCAGGACTGGCTCTCATAATATCTAAGACTGCTATGCAAGCTGCTCAGGGAAGAATGATGATCAATAGTTCTCCCCCAGAGCCTTCAAACCACAACAATGACTACAATGGCAAGATATTCCCAAGAGTGCAATAGTGCTATTTATATCATGGGGGCAGAGAGTAACCAACAGCTGTCTAATTGGACTTGAGGCTTGCTCAACAGAAAGGAAGTCATGTCTGGTACTGTAAACCCAGCAGTTTGCTCCTGCTGGAGAGAACATGGTACTGCCACTTTTTTACACTGGTATAATTCCTAACTGCATTCTAAATACTTATCCTTAAAGCCACAGGTAAGTGTAGGTCTCACCCCGAACCAAAGGAACTCCTTTTTGCCACAGATGGAAACCATTGCAGAAATCCATAGAAATCCATGTGGTCAAAGTGGAGAAAAAAACTGAGCTTGAGTGTGCAGCCCCATTTGGTACATTACCCCCAGTCCCTGTCAGTGAGGCTCAGGGATATCATGGAAAAGGAGCAGAAAGATGTAAGAGCCCGAGGAGCAGGATATCTGCCATGAGAGAGTGTCTTCTTCATATCACAGGCTAACTGTTCCCGTGAACAGTGTGGTCCCCTGAGCAGGGCATACCCAATGGCAAGGCCAGTTGGCATGTTAACGTGGATGGGGTAAATCTCCCAGGGCCACAACCCTAAATCAATGGCTACATGCAATTAAGGGATGCTGAGAGAGAATCAGTTTCTCTGGAGACAAACCATGATAGGCTATCCCAAGCAGTCATCCCTAAGCATGTACGTATTAGCAACAGTAACTGCACACACATACACACACACATACACACTCAGGTGTGTGTTTTACATGATATTTTATGTGTTATATAGTACTCTGCATATTATATAACACATGCATGTATTTGTAATAATTAAAGAAGAGGTGGTGAATTTGAATGGACGGAAGCAGAGGACTTGGAAGGGGAGAGGTTGAAATGATGTAATTATACCCTTACAAATGAGCTTCTCTGAAAACTAGAAAAGGAAAGAACTCTCTATACATATGAACACAGTTTCTTTATACCAATAATGTTGGAACTGATGTGAAATGGAAATATGTGGTATAACAAGTTATAACATGTGTGCTGACAATTTGAAATATTGGAAAAATTACAAAATTCAACACATGAAAAAACATATTCCAGGCATAGATTATAGGCTATTGCACAGCAGTGTTCTCTTCAGCAGGCTTACATTATAACTTTCAATGATATTTTGATACCTTACATCACAACAAATCTCTATTGTTGTTTTTTGGTTTTGCAGGGTGGGGCATGTCTCTCCTCAGAGAAGATGTTTACATTTATTTTCTGTGGGTGGGATGGATATGAGAGACACACTTACTTTTTCCTAGAAACTTCCTCAGTCATAAGACAAAACAAAACAAAACAACCAAAAAGCATTAGCAGGTATCCACGCACAGCTGTGCTGTGTGTGGTGGGAAACAGCCTGGTGCGCTCCTTAGCCGCTCCTCTCTCAACCTTCATGTAGAACCATTTCTTTTTCAGTGGGAATTCATGGGAATTTGTTTAGGGTTTCAGCATTTTTAACTCTTTAGGGCTCTGGATTGGTTCTCTTTCTTTTTTTTTTTTAATTTTAGACTTTGGGAGTTTTGGTCTTTGGGAATTTAAAACTGTTAGATTGTTGGCACGGGGGTGGGGGCTAAAATAAGCTTTGTAATTTTTTTCCTTTTTTTATTAGATATTTTCTTTATATACATTTCAAAGCTTTGTAATTTTTACCAGCGCTGGCATTCTCACAATGACTATTCCCCTTTCTGCTCCCCAAGTTGGTAATATTTGCAGTGGTGCAAATGGTCTTCCAATTACGATTGCTCCTACAGGCAATTCCAGTGAACCCCATTGGATCATTACAAATACAGATGTGAAAGTAGATAGTGGGCTGTCTAGAAAGAGGAAGGGGGATCAGTAGGAGGGGGAGGAGCTTAGTTAGTTACTAAGGGTAGGATTGGAAAGACGATAAGCAGAGTAAGACTTGGCATTCGTATTAGAGCAATAGAGAAAACGGAGTGGGGAAAGTAAATAGAGACAAGAAGGGAAGGGAGCTGAGGCCCCTCTAAAGGTACACAGAAACTGTCCAAGGCTAAAGAAAGTCCTCACACAATTTGAAATATTCCCAGCAAAAGTTGGGAGATCTCAAGGCCAGGCCAATCTGTGGCCTCTGGGAAGCTTGTTGAGAGAGAGAGAGACAGAGAGACAGAGAGACAGAGAGACGCACAGAGAGAGACACAGAGAGGACATGGTAAAATGCAAATTTGAAATGAGATGTTGCATAGTGTGCCTCTCCTTGCAGTCCCTCACCAGTCACTTCCTTGCTTGGCCTTCCCTGTCTACCCAGGTGGGTGTCATTTAGTGAGAGCAGAACCTCTGTGGTGTTGTGCTTCCCGTGTTGGCCATTGCATTGTTCTTTCTACAACCAGAGGTGTGCTGTAGCTTCTGGAACATTGTATGCTTTAACTAAGAGTAGCTTTTGGGACGTGGGCACTTGAAAGCGGCTGGCACGCTTCTTATGGAAGTGCTTTAGGCCCTGACTCCATCAGCTCGCTCCCGCCTGCCCCACGATTGAGGAAGTTCGCTAGTGTCGATCTCGTCTGTTGCTCAGGCCAGACACTCACCGTGTGAAACACTAATTGTTTCTGACTTAGTTTTCATGGTTGGTATAGGTATTTTACAGGTATTCCCAAATGATCACTTTCACAGAAGATGGCACCTTTGTCTGGTATATTCTTTCGGTGTGTCCAGGATTTTCATATTGTGCATGCTGTGTGTGTGTGTGTATGTATGTGTGTGTGTTTACAGGTGTGTAGTTTATTTATGTGTAGACATTGAGACTCTGAGATTTAATATATAAAACTGTTGTAAGAAAGAATCAGGTCAGCAAACCATTGCCTGGCATATAGTAAGTATTTATTGACCTCTGTTTGCTTTCTATTTGCAGTGTTTTGCAGCAAGATGTAGAAACTTTTCCCCCTCCTCTAAATAATAATAGTAATAATAGTAATAATACTAATGCCAATAATAATGCTAATAATACTAGTAATAATAATTAATAATAAACAGTTCAATTTTATTGCATTGGGAGTTATACATTGTTGTGGACCTCAGAGGACAACTTGTGGGAGGTTGTTCTCTTCTTTCACTGTCTGGCTCCTGAAGATGGAATTCGGGTCATCGAGCTTGGTGGCAAGTGACTTTACTTGCTGGGCCACCTCACTGACTTCTTCTAGTAATCAGTGCCTTGGGGCAGGAAGAAAGACCCAAGGGAAACAGTCTGTAAAGTCAAATCTACCAACTTGTTTTCCCCTGCGCACCAGTGGATAGAAGGAATACTCAGTATAATGCTTTGGTGTTCGCAGAGGCTAATGAGCTCACTGGAAGCAGACCCTGAGGGGGACCTGGGGAAATGCAGAAGCAGGCTGTTGAGATAAGGACACTTCAGGATGAGGAGTACCTTTCCCTGTAGACAATGGATGGGCTTAATCTGAAACCAGCAGGACCCTGAGTACAAGGACAGGCCCTTGAGCCCCTTTGACGCACAGATGTGTTAGCCTCCACAAGCAAGTCCTTCTCAGCTGTCTACACCACTGATCATTTTACAGACCCACAGTCACTTCCAAAATCAAGTCAATGAAGTTAGAGCATATTAAGGAACCAGTTGTTGAAATACAGTGAACTGCTGGTGTCTGTTGCCTGGAAAATACCTGAGATGTAGACCATCCGGTAGACAAGGAAAATTAGCATGCTGATGTTCCAGTGTCTTGAGAAAGAGTGCTGTATTTTCTCAGTGAGGGATATCTGGTAGATTAGGCAGGAGAGAAACCTCCAGCCAGGAGCTTACTCATGGTCTGCTATTATTTTGATTGACAGGTATGGCAGCTGTTCCCGATGCCCTCGACCACTCTCCCTCTTCAACACTAAAAGATGGGGAAGGGGCATGTTACACGTCCCTGATTTCTGACGTATGCTATCCACCTCGGGAGGACTCTGCATACTTTACTGGAATTCTTCAGAAGGAAAATGGTCATATCACCACTTCCGAGAGCCCTGAGGAGCTGGAAACCCCCGGACCCTCGTTACCAGAAGTGCCTGGGATGGAGCCACAGGGCTTATTGAGTTCTGATTCTGGAATAGAGATGACCCCTGCTGAGTCTACTGAGGTGAACAAGATCCTAGCTGACCCCCTAGACCAGATGAAGGCAGAAGCCTATAAATACATTGACATAACCAGGCCACAGGAGGCAAAAGGCCAGGAGGAGCAACACCCTGGGCTAGAAGATAAAGACTTGGACTTTAAAGACAAGGACACTGAAGTCTCCACAAAAGCAGAAGGGGTTGGAGCATCAAACCAGCCAGCTCCTGTGGAGGGGAAACTCATCAAGGACCACTTATTCGAAGAATCTACCTTTGCTCCTTACATAGGTGAGCTCTCTGATGAGCAACCCAGGGTGTCTCTGGTCACTGCCCCTGTCAAGATCACACTGACGGAGATCGAACCTCCTTTTATGACTGCCACACAAGAGACAATCCCCGAGAAGCAAGACCTGTGTCTGAAGCCAAGTCCTGACACCGTGCCCACTGTCACTGTCTCAGAGCCTGAAGATGACAGCCCAGGATCTGTCACGCCTCCATCTTCTGGAACAGGTAGAGACATTGGTAATTCTTCACTTTGGGAAACACCAGCCTGCGGAGGGCTGAAGTTCCAAAGCAGTTAGTTGGCTGGGCTTTCAGGCATATATATTCCCTTCTCCTAAGCAGACCTTAAGTTCGATTAGATAGCTTTTGGTTACATCCAAGACATAAGTAGCACTATTGTACCCATGAGGGCATTTTGCTGTGCTGGTCATTGTTGTGGTTTGTAGCCTTAAAGCTATGGAGAACTATTGATCGCTTTTGTCCCTTGTCGGGTTACATAACGCCTTTGGGTACTATGAGGCAGCTCCTGGGTCACTTCCAATTCCTCTAGTTCCTGGTCAGAAGTATGTGCTATCTGCAGCAATAGCCCTTACATTCTGGGAGGCAACTGAGGGCAATGGCCTGTTTTTTACTTGCTAAATCTACCAGCCAATCTGGAAGAACAATCCTAGTTGTTAGAGTCGCACGCTGAGTTACAGAAGGCAGGTGTCGGAGCTCCACCCAGACCTTCTCCTACTGACTTGGGATTTCTGGAGGCAACCTTGAGCTGTACAGCTCAGATGTGAACTGTGGTGAAAGAGGGCTGGGGAGATGGCTCAGTGAAGACCAAAGTTCTGAGCCCTCCCATCCACATAAATGCTGGCTGAGAGGGCATGTCAGCCCTGTAGCACTGTAGTCACAGTGCTTGAGGGACAGGGACAGGGAATTATCAGAATACTCTAGCTATACTACCCGAGTCAGCGAACTCTGGGTTCCAGTGAGAAGCCGCCCTGCATCATCATGCAGCGATTGATGTTCTCCCATTCTCTGAAACCATCAATCCACATTCTTTATGCATTTGCTTATTCTAAACTTTTATATAAATGTAATATTATAATAATGCAGCTCACCAAGGTGTACTTCACTTAGCACAGTAACTTGAGGTCTGCTTTCTCATGCCCCTGTATTTCTCTGTCTCCTTCCTTTTTATGGCCAAAGAATATTCCACTATAAGGCCATATCACACTTAATTTATCCACTTATTAGTTGAGGGATACTGGGGTTGTTCCCACCTCTTATTTAGGTCACCGTTTCATCTGAAGTAAGGTTTTCATGTAGCATGAAGGAGGGTTCTGGCTTCATCCTTTTGCATATGATTACCCAATCACATTTCCTCTCTTCATTTCCAAACGATGACCGGTCCCATCTCAGTCCTTAAAACAGGGAAAGCATGGGGCACATGAAACAGCAAAGGCATTTGAAACAGAAAGTCACACATTTAGATTCAAGGCAAGTCATTTCTGCCAGGACACCAGCAATCAACTCAGAGGCTGCAACATGAGAGACTGAGACTGTGCTGTGTAAGGGAACCAAGAGACAACAGCAAGACCTTCGTGCTAGGGAGACATTGCTCTCTCTGGACCAGCAGAGTAGGAGGAGGTGATTCAGAAACCTGTGAAGAGGTAGAACTTTAAAAGACACAGGGAGTTATGAACAATACCGCAGCATCTCCTTCCTTCAGCCTTTCCTATTGACTGAACCAGGGTGGAAGGGATCCTGGACAATGTACATAATACATAGAAAATGGTAGGACTGGAACAAAGTTGCCAGGGGGTGGGGTGGGAGAAGCTCTAGTGGACCGATATTGTAACATGTAACATGGTTGCTCAAACCATTGCAACAGGTTGTAAGCGCCATACGTAAAGTGCCTGTCACCCAATGGATGCTCGCATGTAGAGCTGTGCTGGTGCCAGTACTGTCCTCTGAAGAATCCACTCTTCAGAATGGTGCCATAGATCATGTCCCCATTGGCACCCTTGGTCCTCCCCTCCCTCCTTCTCATCCTTAGCCCACCACGTGGAAGTAACTTCATGTAGCCTTTACACTACTACTTTGTCTGGAATCATAGCAAGGGCTTAAGCACATGGCTTACTAAAGAGAGTGAGCCATGACGAAAGCAGTTTGAGGTGGTACAGTAACAATTGTCAAAAGGTTTGAGAGAATGAAGCAGCTGTTTTGCGTTTTAAGTTATATTTTTAAGATTATAATAGTTATACTTCTCCCGTCCCTTTCATCCCTCCAAAGTCTCCCCAGTGCCCCGTCCTGCTCCACTTCAAATTCATGACCTTTCCCACTAATTCTTAATGCGTGCATATATATCTATACATATATATCCCTAAGTATAAACTCCTCAGTCCACGTAATGTTACTTGGATTCAGGAGAAACAGTTGTTTTAAGACGCTTCAAACATTTCTCTACTCCAGTGATCACTCTTTCTACGAGATAAAAATCTCCTGAGCTCTGACACACCCACACTGTCTCCACTTCTACCATACTCCCGTGTTTATAAGTCCTTCCAGACATCATGGCCTCCTTTGGGTAGTGATAGATCATTGTGACTCCCATCTTCAGGCTTTCGCACTGCTTGGCACACTTTTCCTTGGGAAACAAAGGGTTAAATCTACGCCTCTTACGGAAGCCTCATCTGTTTAAAGCAGAAGCCTCATCCCACCCTGTCCAGAACAACTGATTCCCTTACCCTACTCTGCTTCTCCCTCCTGGCACTCGCTAGGACACCCCATGCACTTGTTATACATACTGCTGTGTGATGTGACCCCTTGCCATTTAAACTTTTGACCCTGCTTATGATGTGTAGGGTAAAGTTGGTCCTGCTTTGTAGAGAATTTTAAAACTCTAAAATACGTTATCTGGTCCTCTCAGAACCCTAGAGCCACAGATGATGCAACCATGAACAATATAATATGATCATTTTGCCTCCCTAGAACCCCATAGTGATCCTAATATTCTGTAGGAAACTTTGGATGCTCAGTTCTTGCCACATAAGGTCCAGAGATGGATGTCTAAGGTACCTGGAAGAAAGGCCCTGCCTGCTCTATAACAAAACAGTACCAAACTCCTGAACCCTGTTGCCATGGTGATTTTAACAGCCAAGCTCAACAGGGTTGCCAGTGTGGCCTCCAGGCCATCTGGAGGAACATCAGGCAGAAGGCAGACACTTGCCCTGGGGACGGGGTGACTCTGAGTTGATGTCTTCTCAAGATGGGGTTAGCAAAGTACAGCAGTGGGCTGCTACAGCTGCAGTCCCATGAGGTGGCACGGCTGATAATCCTCTTGTGGGGGTGGGGAGGGAAGCAAAAATGGCAAAACCTTTGAATTTTAGGCTTTAAAAATAAAAACATTCTCATGAGAAATGTAAAGCTCAGAAGTCTAGCCAAAGTCCATCTCCTCTTATTAACAGAGACCCTGGGCATGGGGAAAGGATAACTTTCAGATTTCTTGATGTTGGTGGACTCAATTAGGAATATGTATCCATTTGATTATCTGATGAAATCTGTGTAGCTGAGAAACTCCCTCGAGGGAATGAATCAGAAATTAAAATGACTTCTAGAATCTTTGGTGCACCAAAACAGACAGAACAGCCAAGATTCTGTTGCTAAGAAATGACAGGGTCATTTTTTTAAAACAGCTAGATTAAGATGGATAGGTATGTAAATTAATTGGGCCACAACAGTAATTAGCCTTAGTTTAGGTGGCTTGTCTTTCCAGCAAAGCCCTGGAAACAGACTATTTCTGTACTAATGAGATGTGTGTTTCTCAAGCAACGACAAAACATCTCCCCTAATGGAATTTTGTTTTATTTCTTTTCTCTGTGTCCATCTGTCTGTCCGTGTGTGTGCCTCTCTGGCTCTCCTTCGCTCTGTGGGAGGACAGAACCATCTGCTGCAGAGTCCCAGGGGAAAGGCAGCGTCTCCGAGGATGAGTTGATTGCTGCCATTAAAGAAGCAAAGGGGTTATCATATGAAACCACCGAGAGTCCAAGGCCAGTGGGCCAGGTGGCTGACAAACCCAAAGCCAAGACCAGGTCTGGGCTGCCCACCATCCCCAGTCCCCTCGACCAGGAGGCCAGCAGTGCGGAGTCCGGAGACTCAGAAATTGAGCTGGTGTCAGAGGACCCCATGGCCTCTGAGGATGCCCTGCCTTCTGGCTATGTGAGCTTCGGTCATGTGTCGGGCCCGCCCCCCTCTCCTGCCTCTCCATCCATCCAGTACAGCATCCTGCGGGAGGAGCGCGAGGCTGAGCTGGACAGCGAGCTCATCATCGAGTCCTGTGATGCCTCCTCAGCCTCGGAGGAGAGCCCCAAGCGCGAGCAGGACTCGCCCCCGATGAAACCGGGTGCCCTGGACGCCATCCGCGAGGAGACAGGCTCTCGGGCCACCGAAGAACGAGCGCCCAGCCACCAAGGCCCTGTGGAGCCCGACCCAATGCTCAGCTTTGCCCCTGCTGCGGCCCTCCAATCCCGCCCAGAGCCGTCGTCTGGCGATGGAGCCTCGGTCCCGGAGCCGCCCGTATCACAGCAGCAGAAGCCTGAAGAGGAAGCTGTGAGTTCCAGTCAAAGTCCCGCGGCCACTGAAATTCCTGGACCACTTGGTTCTGGCCTCATGCCCCCTCTGCCTTTCTTCAACAAGCAAAAAGGTAAAGGGGACAGCTTTTCTGGTTCAAGTAGGGTCGTCTTGCCAGAGTCCTTCCTGGGTGCCCTGAGGTATGCCCCAGGAAGCTGAACGGTCACCATGATGTGTGTCTGGGGCCAGTGGCCCATTGCCACTGCGGTCTGTTTCCCTGTGAGTTAAGCATCTTTTCTCTTCCCATGCCTTAATCACAAAGGGTTCTGTGTGCTCCCCAGGACTGTAGTCGGTGACCCCATCCTTCCTTCCACTCCAGGGCCGGCTACCTCTGTGGACAAGTGAAGCTTTGCTTGGAAGTGTCCAGACTTGTTGCCAGTGTCTTCCTACTTAAAGATGGGAGATGGCTAAGTCCCTTCATGCCTAAACCCACTTTTAGCTCAGTTTTGCCTAAATGGGCCGTGTGTAGACCAGCTGCATCCTTTCTCATACCCAAGGAAAGAGAGTTTTGGTTTTTGAGATCTAGATAATCGGAAAAGACAGCCACCAAAACTGCTCACACAGTTTCTTCTGTCCTCCAGTGGTACCTAATATGACTCAATGGTTTTTAA
This sequence comes from Mus caroli, assembly GCF_978045245.1. Lineage (NCBI taxonomy): Eukaryota > Metazoa > Chordata > Mammalia > Rodentia > Muridae > Mus > Mus caroli. The sequence goes on along the minus strand of NW_028227269.1, from coordinate 70,759,009 downwards.
AGTTGCTTATAATTTAGAACTATTTTACTTTAGTCATTAGCTTCTCCCTCAGAGAAAGTCTTCAAATGAAAGAACTCAGTATTTTGTCATCTAGAATCCGTGGGTATAAAGGAGATATTTTTCCCCAGTATCTCAAGTTGCCCAACACACTTGGTTGCGGATTCTTCATGGATTTCAGAGGAAAAAGAACCAGATGGCCAGATGAGGCAGGTGCTGCTTACTCTCGGAGCGCACCTTTGCTCTAGGGCCCTGGGAGGGTATTTGAAGTCAAATTTAAGAGTAAGAATGCATATTTGCTTGGCAACCTTTGAAACTAATTTAGATTATTTTTCGACCACTCTGACTGGGATGGGGAAGAGCCCCGTGGCATGCAGGAGCTGTGCCGACCTGAACAGCTTTAGCCTCCTGAGCCTGAAATGGTTAAGCTACATTCCTGCTGCCATGTAACATATAACAGGCAGGCCCCTTTCCTTCCCAAATCGGAGAGACAAGCTCCACAGCTGGGGTTAGCAGACATCTGCTGAAGACCTAAAAAGCCAGAGCTCTGGACGCGAGCAAGGGCTGGAGCGAGCAAGAGCTGGAGCGTACACCTTTTATGACCAATTTGATATCGTTCAGATCTCACCCCATAAGGCTTAGACTGTCTGTTGCTAAGTTTAGATACTGGAGAAGAGGTAGTAGAAGTCTTTTCAAAAGATTGAGGGGCCCCAGGGTGAATAACCTCTGCTCGCTCCTGCCCTGAGGTGTCCTTTGAAATCTACTCTCCCACTGAAATCCACTGCTCAGCTGCTCTCTATGCTGGGAAAGCCAAGGCCCGGAGGCCCCAGCGGATGGCTCAACAGCAGAGGGCTGTTGGAGCTTTGAGGTTCCCTCCTCTCTGTGCAGCTCCATTTCAGCAGAGAAAGCTTGCTGCTGCGAAACTGCCCCCTAGCTGATCTTAATCACTTTGGCTGGCCAGCAGGTTGCTGCTTAAGGAAAGCTTGACTGCTCTTAACTGTGAGGTCAAGTCAGCTTGTGTCCAGTGAAGCATCAGTAGCAGATGTATTTGGGTTTATGCGTCGCAGGCATTGGACTAGCCTTACAGGCGCCGGCTCTACTTCTCAGGACTTGGAAACATTTAGAATAAGACTCAGCCTTCCGATGGCACCATGGTATGAGACAGGTTTACTGGTCCCAGGTCTGTGATTTTGAGCTTTCTTACCCTTCAGAGCCCTCTACAGCTATAGAGCTGGAGAGAAAATATTTTTCTTTGTGTCTCATTTCCCTCCTGTGCTCTGCGTTCTCATCCTCCGCACCTCTAGAACAGCCAGTTATGCCCTCAGACTCTGAAGGGGGAGATTCATTTTCATTTCTGAAAGGTTATCTCAACTCTCAGGAATGTGCAAATGAAAAGACTAATTTTAAAAGTCCTCAATTAATCATTTAACAGCAAATCTGACTCATCGGGCTAGGTGAGGGCTAGGCTATGGCAGTCAGCTGTCACAGCCCCACCTAAGCCTGTTCTACTGCAAGTCACAGTGGCTCTCCGCTTGTCAGACCCACTGCCCCTTTTCCATCTAAGTTTTCTTGTCCTCTCGGGAAATATAACAGTGTAGTCCTGATCTATCTTTAAAGCACTGTATGGAAAAAATAGTTTCAATTAAAAGCAAGCAAGCAAGGAAGGAAGAGAGAGAGAGAAAGATAGAGAGGGAGAAAAAGGAAGGAAGGAAGGAAGGAAGGAAGGAAGGAAGGAAGGAAGGAAGGAAGGAAGGAAGGAAGGAAGGAAAATAATACTGGTTAAGGGACTAGAAAGATGGTGCAGCTGATAAGAGCGTTTGTCGCTCAGTTTCCAGCACTTAGGTTGGGTGGCTTTCAAGCCCCTGTATCTCCAGCTCCAAGGGAATCTATAGCCCTCTTCTTGCCTCCAAGGGCAGTGCAGTCACATGCATATACATGCACACACACACACATACATACATACACAAACACATACCCCACACCCCAGACACACACATATACATACACTTAAAAAATTAAGTTATAAGAAGTAAAATACTGGTTAAGAAAGTAATGAATAATTTTGCATGGATTTTTTTATTGTAAGAATAATGTAATATTGTGTATATTATTTTTGTAAAATTTAATTACTTTTACTATTTTTTTTCTGAGGCAAGGTCTCACCAAGTTGCTCAGGTTGGGGTTAAATCAACTCTGTAATCCAGGCAGACTCTGAATGTGTAAGTCTGTGTCACGCTTCCACATCTGAGCTCACAGGTCCCAGCTTTATGCCATCTCACTGAAGAGTTAGGTGAAGGACTCTCAAGTGCTCCGTCACCCCTCCTCAGGGTTTTTCTCTTCTTATTGCACTGATGTTTCTCCTTCCTGGCTCTTCCCTGTCACCCTCTTTCCCCACCTTTTTTGCCCTTTTCCAGTTGCCCTGGAAGTGTTCCAGAGTTCTCTCCTCACCTTTTTTCCTCCTTCAGGTCCTGGGTCCCAGGCTAACCTCCCCTGTGGGCTTTTAGCTAATGGGTTTTATATGGTAAATCCCCAGTTTGAAGACATCTCTTTTGAGCTCCAAGTTTGTTTCTGCACTGTGACTGGATAACTGGCAGGACTTCCTGAATTCATTTCATCCATGTTATTTGTCTGAATCTCTCCTTTCCTTCTGCTTCTTCTTTTTCATTCTGGAGCAAATGAAGCGATGTTATGTACGTTCTACTCATCCTTCATGGTTATAACTCTCACATCTGAAACACTGACTTAGGGCTGGGTTTGTAGCTCAGTGGTAGAGAGCTTATCTAACATTTGTAAGGCCCTGGTTTCTATTTAGCCCTGCCAAAAAGAAGGTATTATGAAGGCAGTCTGATAATAACTCTTGCTGTCTCAAATAGCCATACACTTTTGTACTATAAAGTTTTCATCCCTCTGAAATCCTACTGTAGGCACTTTTGTGTGTGTGTGTGTGTGTGTGTATTATAAAATGTATATTGGATACTTGTGAAGGTGCATTTTATTTACCAAGATTTACCTGCCTTTGTTGTCACTTTTCAGTGTCACACAATAAATTGTGTCTGTCCCACAGTATTTGGGAGAGAAACCAAGGTCAGTATGACCCATTTATGCTTCTTCTGGTAATTCTAAAACTAACTAAGTCACCATACTTAGCTGCTTCTGTAGGATTGCATTAATAAATCTGGCCCTAGAGATTCTTGGAAAATCTCTTCCTTTCACAATAGAAATTTCAGCATCAGCCGGAGGCCTGACACTCTGCTGCTACAGCGGCTGCTTCCTGTCAGTTTTCATCAAGACGGAGCAGCAATTAATTGCCTGATGTAGCCTGGCTCTTGTGTCAGTGTGAGCCAGTGTATCGGCCAGGGTTCTCCAGAGGGGGAGAGTGACTCACAGTCTAGGCACTGAGTGGCCTCACAATGGCTGTGTACACACTGAGGAGGTCAAGAGATACCTCAGTAAGTCCCGATCTGGCACTGGACGTATGGAGGCTTCCTAGTCAGCTGCTAGCCTTCAGTCTACATGGGAAGGCTAAAGAAGCTGGATTCTGAGGATAGTAACATAGACAGGACAAACATACTCACAGCAAGAAGCCTTGCTCGTCCTTGGGCTTCTTCCTGTCTAGGTTGCCGCTGGAAGATGCTGCTCTCTCTTATAAGGAGTTTTCCTAACTCAGTCTTTCCTGGAAAGGTTCTCACAGGCCCACTCAGAAGGAGTGTCTCTTAGTCCATTCAGCCAGATCCAATCAAGTCAAGGATCTTGATGCTCATTGCAACCGTACAAATACTTAAGACACATCAGACTTCCCAACTTAGGTCATTTGGAGCATCTAAGCTAATTTCATGTGGCTTTTCCCAGTGATGAAAGATGCCCTCCTCTGAGTATCCCTAGAATGAGATTGTCAAGTTGCCATCTCTATCTGTTGGCTTCCATTTGTTGGCTTTTCTTCATAAAGTAGACACAAGGTTAAAGTTGCTCAAATTGCACGTGGATCGATATTTTTAAAACATTGGCTCCAGGGGACTGGGGGAGATGTCCTTCTCGGCCATGAATAAAATTGTTCCAGATTGTGGAAGCCTCTGACATTTGTTATTTATAGGACAGTCTTGACACTTCTTCCTCAGGGCATGGTTCTTATATGCTGTAATATCTCGCTGTCAAATCTTAATATATAACCAACTCATTAGTAAATTTTGTCTGGGCATGGAAAGGGAATGAACCAGCTACTAAGATGGATCCGAGTCAGCCTGGAACCTGTCCATGGAATAGTTCACAGATAGCAAACATTTTGGTTCTCCCAATAAATAATGACTCTACCCAAGCCCTTTGTCCCTGTTAGAAATTATCTTCAGTTACAGGGCTAAGAGGACATACTTCTAATTTTCAGAGTCAAAAAAAGCCTCCAGGGGTTTTCCCTACCCCTTTGGAATTTGGCTTGCTTCCCTTCAAAATTTCTCTTGATTTTAGATTTTGCTTTCAATTGTACTGGCTATTTTTGTGTCAACTTGACATAGCTGGAGTTATCACAGAGAAAGGACCTTCAGTTGAGGAAATGCCTCCATGAGATCCAACTGTAAGGCATTTTCTCAATTAGTGATCAAGGGGGAAAGGCCCCTTGTGGGTGGGACCATCTCTGGGCTGGTAGTCTTGGGTTCTATAAGAGAGCAGGCTGAGCAAGCCAGGGGAAGTAAGCCAGTAAAGAACATCCCTCCATGGCCTCTGCATCAGCTCCTGCTTTCTGACCTGCTTGAGTTCCAGTCCTGACTTCCTCTGGTGATGAACAGCAGTATGGAAGTGTAAGCTCAATAAACCCTTTCCTCCCCAACTTGCTTTTTGGTCATGATGTTTGTGCAGGAATAGAAACCCTGACTAAGACAAATTGGAAAGCAAAAGCTAAAATCAAGAGACACCATAGGTGCAGTCTCTACACTTCTAAATCTCATCTTTGTCACCACACAAAACACTCTTGAAATTCAGACAGCATACATTTCACTCAAAGATATGCTAGCCATTTCAAAGGAAGACCGCCATTTTATTCATCCTTCCTTTGATTCAAGCAATATGGCACATGATGTGTGTAACACAACCTGTTTAGCAATAACCAAGGCAGCTGTGAACAGATCCTTTGTAGGCTTTGGGTTAAGGTCTGAGAAGAGCAGACCTAGAAAAGGAAATACTCCTCAGAGTTTTGTGAGAGACCTGCCTGGTCACGGTGGCGTTTAGTGATTGATATGGAAGTCAAAGAAAGTTATAGAGATGAAGCAACAGGAGAGTGGATTATGGCAAGAGCTGATTAAAGACAGTTTTAGGTAGCAGAAAGTACAAAGGCCAAAGGTAGAAAAGTTCTAGGCATAGTCTAGAAACGAAGAAGAATTGATATAGCAGGATGTGTAGGCAAAGGAAGTGTTCAGAAAAGGAGTCAGTTGACTGGCTCATATCATGTGCAGAGTCGGGTCTTTCCCAAACATTCTCAGCAGACATGAAAAGAGTTTCAAACTAGGAAACGACATGACTTTCTTAGCCTTTTACATATTGGTGATATTAGGGAGGAAGGTTTGGGGAAAAGACAAGTTGGAAGACAGAAGGTAATTGGGAAGCTGTTGCCAGAGCAAAACAGTAGTAGATGAGAGGAAGAAAGCAATGGACAGGAAGGGGAATGAGTGGATTGGAGCTCATTGAGTTGGAGTGGGTTGAGAGGTTGATGCATTGGACTCATTGTGCATGTGTTTGCTAACACAGCGATTACAGATGCAAACGGAGTTATATGGGAGAAGAAATGCCTCTAAAGTTAGATGTTACTACTGTAGCCATCTGACCCTTGTGTGTGTGTGTGTGTGTGTGTGTGTGTGTGTGGTGTTCACTATTGGAAAACTACCCATGGGTGTTACTACTAATATCTTTTTAGGGCAAAGATCTGGGGGTGGGGCAGGTATTGCATTTAGTTGACTTTGATATTTAGGTGGCTCACACTGGAGCTAGGAGAAGGGTCATATTAGGCCCTTTGGAGTTTAAATGTGGCACATCATGAAGGATTATGGATAGCCAAGTTGTCTCTTTAAACAGTTTTATACAAGCTTGTGTAGGGCCAGGAAATTACCAGGCTCCAAAATAGCTACATTTCAGATATAAATAAAAATTATACTTAACAATGTCTCAGGGTGTCTATTGCTGTAACAAACAAACAAACAAATAAATCTCTATGACCAAAAGCAACTTGGGGAGAAAATGGGTTTGTTTTAGCCTGCAATCCTCAGGGCCCTAGTTCCTTGCTGAGGGAAGTTTCGGGGCAGGAACTGAAGACGACAGGCACCTGGAGGCAGGCCCTGAAGCCCAGACAGTGGGGAACTGCTGCTGATGTGACCTGCTCTTCATGGCTTGTTCAACCTGCTTCCTTGTATCATCCAGGACAACCAGCCCTGTGTTGCCACTGCCCACAATGCACTGGGTCCTCCCACATCAATCATTAATCAAGTCTTATGGAGGAATTTCTCAATGAAGATTCCCTCTTTGCAGATGTGCCTAGGTTTGTGTCAAGCTGACAAAACACAATTAGCACAATTGGCCCCATGTCAACTTAACACACAAACACATCACTTAGTCACTTATAACCTTTTCTTTCTTCTTCAGTCACAAGATCTCATATTAATATCAGTATTGAAATTGAAAACATTCCAACTTTTAAAAGTCTCATAGTCTTTAAATTTTCAAACACTTTAAAAGTTCAGTCTCTTGAAAACATCCTTGATCCACTTGGACTTGAGCTTTGTACAAGGAGATAAGAATGGATCAATTTGCATTTTTCTACATGCTAACTGTGAGTTGAGCCAGCACCATTTGTTGAAAACGCTGTCTTTTTTCCACTGGATGGCTTTAGCTCCACATAAAACCAGATACACTGAAACTTATAGAGGAGAAAGTGGGGAAAAACCTTGAGTACATGGGCACAGGGGAAAAATTTCTGAACAGAGCACCAATGGTTTGTGCTGTAAGATCAAGAATTGACAAATGGGCTCAAAAATTACAAAGCTTCTGTAAGGCAAAGGACACTGCCAATAAGACAAAAAGGCCACCAACAGATTGGGAAAGGATCTTTACCAATCCTACATCCGATAGAGGGCTAATATCCAATATATACAAAGAACTCAAGAAGTTAGACTCCAGAGAACCAAATAACCCTATGAAAAAATGGGGTACAGAGCTAAACAAAGAATTCTCAACTGAGGAATACCGAATGGCTGAGAAGCACCTAAAAATGTTCAACATCCTTAGTCATCAGGGAAATGCAAATCAAAACAACCCTGAGATTCTACCTCACACCAGTCCGAATGGCTAAGATCAAAAACTCAGGTGACAGCAGATGCTGACAAGGATGTGGAGAAAGAGAAACACTTCTCCATTGCTGGTGGAATTGCAAGCTGGTACAACCACTCTGGAAATCAGTTTGGCGGTTCCTCAGAAAATTGGACGTAGTACTACCTGAGGACCCAGTTATACCACTCCTGGGCATATAACCAGAAGATGCTCCAACATGTAATAAGGACACATCCTCCACTATATTCATCACAGTCTGAATTATAATAGCCAGTAGCTGGAAAGAACCCAGATGTCCCTCAACAGAGGAATGGATACAGAAAATATGGTACATTTGCACAATGGAGTACTACTCAGCTATTAAAAACAATGAATTTATGAAATTCTTAGGCAAATGGATGGATCTGGAGGGCATCATCCTGAGTGAGGTAACCCAATCACAAAAGACATGATATGCACTCACTGATAAGTGGATATTAGCCCAGAAGCTCAGAATACCCAAGATACAATTCACAGACCACATGAAACTCAAGAAGAAGGAAAACTAAAGTGTGGATACTTTGATCCTTCTTAGAAGGGGGAACAAAATACCCATGGAAGGAGTTACAGAGACAAAGTGTGGAGCAGAGACTGAAGGAATGACCATCCAGAGACTGCCCCACCTGGGGATCCATCTCATATACAATCACCAAACCCAGACACTATTGTAGATGCTAACAATTGCTTGCTGACAGGAGCCTGATAAGGCTGTTTTCTGAGAGGCTCTGCCAAAGCCTGACAAATACAGAAGTGGATGCTCGCAGCCATCCATTGGGCTGAGCACAGGGTCCCCAATGAAGGAGCTAGAGAAAGGACCCAATGAGTTGAAGGGATTTGCAGCCCCATAGGAGGAACAACAATATGAACCAACCAGTACCCCCAGAACTTGCAGGGACTAAACCACCAACCAAAGAGTACACATGGAGGGACCCATGGCTCCAGCCACATATGTAGCAGAGGATGGCCTTGTCAGTTAGGAATGGGAGGAGAAGCCCTTGATCCTATGAAGGCTCTATGCCCCAGTGTAGGGGTAATGCCAGGGTCAGGAAGTGGGAGTAGGTGGGTTGTTGAGCGTGCAGGATGGGGTGGGGGAGGGAGGAGGGGACTGGGGAGGGGGTTTTCCGAGGGGAAACCAGGAAAGGGGATAACATTTGAAATGTAAATAAAGAAAATACCTAATAAAAAAGTAATAAAAGAAAAAGAAAAAAGAAAGGAAAGGAAACATCCAAAGTCCCTTAAAAGTTAACCCCTCTGTAAAGTGGCCAGCCTGTATCATCCCAATCTCTGCACTGTGGGCTCCTGTAAATTCAAAAATCTGTTAAATAGTTCCCTACTCTAAGAAGAAAGAACCAGCGTCTAGTTACATTAAAATCAAACCAAACCGAAGCACAGCAATCTAAATCTGCATTAGATTTCTGGGTTTCAAGATCTCCCAGGCTTGGAAAGGCTCGCCACAGAGCAAGCCCTTTCAAGCTCAGACCAGCTCCACACCACAGCTGCCGCCGCCCGTGGTGGTTCCCCTATGGTACTGACATCTCCATAGTGCTGGGGTCTCTGTTAGAACTGAGCTGCAGGATCCTCCGGTAGTATTATGTCCAATTTTCTAAGGAACCGCCAGACTGATTTCCAGAGTGGTTGTACAAGCTTGCAATCCCACCAACAGGGCCCCCAATGGAGGAGCTGGAGAAAGTACCGAAGGAGCTGAAGGGATCCGCAACCCTATGGGTGGAACAACATTCTGAACTAACCAGTACCCCGGAGCTCTTGACTCTAGCTGCATATGTATCAAAAGATGGCCTAATCGGCCATCACTGGAAAGAGAGGCCCATTGGACATGCAAACTTTATATGCCCCAGTACAGGGGAACGCCAGGGCCAAAAAAATGGGAATGGGTGGGTAGGGAAGTAGGGGGGAAGGTATGGGGGACTTTTGGAATAGCATTGGAAATGTAATTGAGGAAAAGATGTAATAAAAAAAAAACAAAAAAAAATAAGTTTTGATGGCATCCACAGCTTTTAATTTCCTGTGGACATATAAACAAAAAACAAACAAACAAACAAAAAACAAACAAACAAAAAAAAGAACTGAGCTGCACTTTTTTCAGTGGTCTCTGCTGGGCTCTCTTCAGGGAGTCTGAGCCAGGCACATGGCACAAAGCCTCAGTTTTTCTCCATGGCCCTTTCAATCCTGGGACTTTTAGTTCAACCGAGAAGGCACGTGCACCAATGGTCTCTTCTGACTTCTCCTGACGCTGAGCCTCAGGTGCTCTCCATGACCCCTTCATGGTTTCAAACCAGCACCACCTTGGAGACTATTTTACATTACAGCTTTTAGTATTCTATAAATACAGCATTCTGGCTTGCCTTGGCCAGCCCTGGCAGAGGGTATTTTTTCTTGCCAGTTCTTCTTGAGGCAGTGGAAGGGGGAGAGGGTCAGCAGAGGGTAAGACTTGGTTTTACCAGATATTTAGGTTGCTGTATAATAATAAAAGGTTTACTTGTCTGAGTCTAAGTTACTATGGTACTGTAGCTGACCTGCCTTCTGTGATTCTCTGAGGCCAGAAACTGCTGTTTCTGGCACTAGCACCTCTTCCTAAAAACAGCAAAGGATTAAGTAAATATCTCAGCAGGAACTGCTGGGCTCTAACTTTCAACCGGCTAGTCCTAAGTCTAAGGAAGAAAAAGGGATACTTAAAGAAGTGATTATAGAGTTTATTACTACGTTGTAAAAAGTTTCCTATGAAAACTATCTAAGGGGAAGAGTGGAAAGATCTTAAATGGGGAAAGGGAAAAATTCTTCAAAGTGGGGAAAGGGGGGAAAACTACTCTAAGTGGGGAAAGGCAAAAAATTCTCTCTCTCTCTCTCTCATCTCTTTGTCCTCAATACTTATACATCTTTACATCTTTCAGAATACATAATCACATGTTACAAAATTCATCACAAGCTCACACAAAAAAGTCAAATCATAAATTGAAATAGAAGTTTACAGCAGAGAATGTTTACATGCATATCCATTAGGAGTGATTACCTAGCAAACATCCATCACCTGTCTCAGCTCCACAGGTTCACTGAAGGTTTAAAACCATTACTAAGTTATTAGTGAAGGTTTGTATAGATCAACCCAATCAATATTTTATCTTCTGTCCTAGCACTTATAATAAATCATTAGTTCCCTTTCTTGACCATTGGTCAATTGTTTTACAACCTCTTGGGATGTGCTCTGAGTAGGAGAGCGTCTGGTTACTATCTAATAACAATTAACTGGCGACACTTGGGAGACTGGCAGAGTTCTCATTGCAGTTTTGATTATCAGAAAAGGACCTAATCGAAGTCCCACTATAAAAGAGCTTAATAATACTGACATAATTTTAGGAATTCTTATAGGATCATCATTAAGACTTAAGAAGTCATCTATTTGTCTATATAGCATCACTACAAGACAGTATATCTTCGTGGATCTGCAGAGATCTGTTCCAAAGGGGTGTGCTATTACTTAGTGTTTGTTGTATATGTTTAATAATAACAGGAAAAGCATATTAACATCAGGAATCTTTCCTAAAATAAATCCCTTACAGCCTTGCTAAATAAGGGGGAACCTGTCGCAGATTATATAACAATCTGAAGCAGGCTATCTCAGGACGATCACCTGCTAATTATTAGCTTGTTCCATTATGGCTCCTGACACTGGCTTAATGCTTCCCTTCCAGTAGGCACTTTGGGTTTTCATAACTCTCGGCTGAGTACTAAATCTTGTAAGAGATTTCCTTGAATACAAAAACTTCACAAAACCAAAATGTATGTGTTTCAAAACCACACTCGTTGACCTTGAATTCACTGTTACTTACTTGTCCCTGACAACTCTAGGAGATTCTAATCTCTATCAAAAATTCCAGAGGAAATCAATTAAAGCAGATGTGGTGTGTGTGTGTGTGTGTGTGTGTGTGTGTGTGTGTGTGTGTGTGTAGGTTAACAGACTGCTAATGTCTGTTGCCATCCAGTGGTTGTAGTAGAAATATCCAGCTTCTAACTTTTCACTTCAGCAAAACCTTCCACAATTTGAACGTCCCGGTTCATTTTCCTGGCCTGTGATGTAAAAGAAAGTCTTTGAATGATTTTTGCAACATCCATGTGGCAGGGCTGTTTAAGTGATAATTGGCCACTTAATTCGTCGTCACATGTTCCTTGGAATTCACACAAGGACATAGTTTCGAGAATATTCCTAAGTGAGTAACATAGCTTTCAATTTTAAGCTACGCCGTTTGGTTTCTACCCAAACTCCCCTGAAGACTTTCTGAACCTGATTTCCTACTGATGAGAGACTTTCATTTCAGGTTCAAGGCAAGAGCTGAGGTTCAGCCAGTGTTCTGGCTGACATCGTTGCCGTAGGACAACTCAGATGCAAAATAGGTTTTCTCAGTCGCCATTCAGTCCCATTTTCTAAGTTAATTTCCTAATTGTTGACCTGTCTCTAAGTGAAGCTAAATACCTTTCTACAACAACTTGCTTTAGGGTTCGGAGACTGAAGATTTTATTTCCCAGAAGAGTACGGATGTCAGTGGGAGTTCACAATGGTCCTGTGTAATAAAACACATTATACGCAGCTAATTCAAGTGCTCACATGTCAGTCAGCTGGAAACTGTCAGCATACAGCACTGAATCTGAGTTTAAAGTTAGCCAGAACATGACAGTAAAGTGAGAGTGGCAGAGACCCGAGGGAGCTGGTCACATTGCATCCACAACCAAAAGCAGAGAGACAGACAGTGGTGCTCAGTACACTTGGTCCTTTACCTTCAGTCCAGGACCCCAGCTCCAGTGATGCCCACATTTAGCAAGCTGGTAACTGCAACAGTTTTACAAAGACATGGTTTTCTAAAATACTGGAAACCAGACCACAAATCAATTGACTCTAAATAACTTGGATATGAATAAACCAATCTACGGTCAGGGACTTTTCCTTCTCTTGGCTGATGCCCTCGTTTATGCCCTCCCTTCTTTGTATGATAAAGACATTCTTGATAAGCGTTAGATCTCGCCACTAGGATGTGTTATCATTGCAAAGCCAAGATCTTAGCTAGAGTTTGATTTAGAAAGTCCCTTGTGATTCGTATGAAGACTTCATCTTTCCTCAGAGCCTGCCAGTATGACTAAAAATAAGGAAGATCTCCTTAATGGGGACGCTTGAGATGCAAACCCTAGATCTGAGGAGTTCTCAGTGAGAAAGTGGCCTTCACTATTCTAGCCCTGTAAGCCATCAGTCACATCTGCATCGTCTCTAGGAGATTTACAGCCACTTTCTTGAACTGCTAGTTTTAGCATTTTTTTTCATGCATACTATTTGTGCCGGCCATAATGTGATGCTCGTTCTGTAGCTGATAGAGGGTTGTAGTTCCCAGCAGAGTGGTGCAGAGTGTTACATGCTCTCTCCTGTGTAGATAGTTGTACATCCCGTGTCTGGAAAGTGGCTTAATCAAGACTTCACCTACCAGCCTTTCCTGCAGCATGAATTTATACTTTTTGTTTGTTTGTTTGGTTGGTTGGTTTTTTTCCTTATGCAATAAATATTTATTACATACCACCACAGGCTAAGCACTGACATAGGATCTTAGGAAAATGTAAGCAAAGACGCTGATCATGGGCAACATAACAAGGCAGTAAAACACATGCACTTAGAGACTAATCGTCAGCTTTAAATCTCGTTCTACCTCTTGCTCACCTAGTGGCCTCAGGCGGCCAGTTTAGTTCACTCCCTTGAGCCTTGTTTTCTTTTCTAGAATTGGAAAATGAACTTCTTTTTTTTTGATTTTTAATATTTTTATTACATATTTTCCTCAATTACATTTCCAATGCTATCCCAAAAGTCCCCCATAGCGCCCCCCACTTCCCTACCCACCCCTTCACATTCTATTGGCCCTGGCATTCCCCTATATTGGGGCATATAAAGTTTGCAAGTCCAATGGGCCTCTCTTTCCATTGATGGCCGACTAGGCCATCTTTCCATACATATGCAGCTAGAGACAAGAGCTCCGGGGTTCTGGTTAGTACATCATGTTGTTCCAACAATAGGGTTGCAGATCCCTTTAGCTCCTTGGGTACTTTCTCTAGCTTCTCCATTGGGAGCCCTGTGATACATCCAATAGCTGACTGTGAACATCCACTCCTGTGTTTGCTAGGCCCCGGCATCGTCTCACAAAAGACAGCTATATTTGGGTCCTTTCAGCAAAATCTTGCTAGTGTATGCAATGGTGTCAGCATTTAGAAGCTGATTATGGGACGGATCCCTGGATACAGCAGTCTCTAAATGGTCCATCCTTTCATCACAGCTACGAACTTTGTCTCTGTAACTCCTTCCCTGGGTGTTTTGTTCCCAATTCTAAGAAGGTGCACAGTGTCCACACTTTAGTCTTCATTCTTCTTGAGTTTCATGCGTTTAGCAAATTGTATCTTATATCTTGGGTATCCTAAGTTTTGGGCTAATATCCACTTATCAATGAATACATATTGTGTGAGTTCTTTTGTGATTGTGTTACTTCACTCAAGATGATGCCCTCCAGGTCCATCCATATGGCTAGGAATTTCATAAATTCATTCTTTTTAATAGCTGAGTAGTACTCCATTGTGTAAATGTACCATAATTTCTGTATCCATTCCTCTGTTGAGGGACATCTGGGTTCTTTCCAGCTTCTGGCTATTATAAATAGGGCTGCTATGAACATAGTGGAGCATGTGTCCTTTTTACCGGTTGGGACATCTTCTGAATATATGCCCAGGAGAGGTATTGCTGGATCCTCCGGTAGTACTATGTCCAATTTTCTGAGGAACCGCCAGACTGATTTCCAGAGTGGTTGTACAAGCTTGCAATCCCACCAACAATGGAGGAGTGTTCCTCTTTCTCCACATCCTCGCCAGCATCTGCTGTCACCTGAATTTTTGATCTTAGCCATTCTGACTGGTGTGAGGTGGAATCTCAGGGTTGTTTTGATTTGCATTTCCCTGATGATTAAGGATGTTGAACATTTTTTCAGGTGTTTCTCTGCCATTCGGTATTCCTCAGGTGAGAATTCTTTGTTCAGTTCTGAGCCCCATTTTTTAATGGGGTTATTTGACTTTCTGGAGTCCACCTTCTTGAGTTCTTTATATATATTGGATATTAGTCCCTTATCTGATTTAGGATAGGTGAAGATCCTTTCCCAATCTGTTGGTGGTTTTTTTTGTCTTATTGATGGTGTCTTTAGCCTTGCAGAAGCTTTGTAGTTTCATGAGGTCCCACTTGTCAATTCTCGATCTTACAGCACAAGCCATTACTGTTCTATTCAGGAATTTTTCCCCTGTGCCCATATCTTCAAGGCTTTTCCCCACTTTCTCCTCTATAAGTTTCAGTGTCTCTGGTTTTATGTGAAGTTCCTTGATCCACTTAGACTTGACCTTAGTACAAGGAGATAGGAATGGATCGATTCGCATTCTTCTACATGTTAACAACCAGTTGTGCCAGCACCATTTGTTGAAAATGCTGTCTTTCTTCCACTGGATGTTTTTAGCTCCCTTGTCGAAGATCAAGTGACCGTAGGTGTGTGGGTTCATTTCTGGGTCTTCAATTCTATTCCATTGGTCTATTTGTCTGTCACTATACCAGTACCATGCAGTTTTTATCACAATTGCTCTGTAGTAGAGCTTTAGGTCCGGCATGGTGATTCCACCAGAGGTTCTTTTATCCTTGAGAAGAGTTTTTGCTATCCTAGGTTTTTTGTTATTCCAGATGAATTTGCAGATTGCACTTTCTAATTCGTTGAAGAATTGATTTGGAATTTTGATGGGGATTGCATTGAATCTGTAGATTGCTTTTGGCAAGATAGCCATTTTTACAATGTTGATCCTGCCAATCCATGAGCATGGGAGATCTTTCCATCTTCTGAGATCTTCTATAATTTCTTTCTTCAGAGACTTGAAGTTTTTATTATACAGATCTTTCACTTCCTTAGTTAGAGTCACGCCAAGATATTTTATATTATTTGTGACTATTGAGAAGGGTGTTGTTTCCCTAATTTCTTTCTCAGCCTGTTTATTCTTTGTGTAGAGAAAGGCCATTGATTTGTTTGAGTTAATTTTATATCCAGCTACTTCACCGAAGCTGTTTATCAGGCTTAGGAGTTCTCTGGTGGAATTTTTAGGGTCACTTATATATACTATCATATCATCTGCAAAAAGTGATATTTTGACTTCATCTTTTCCAATTTGTATCCCTTTGATCTCCTTTTGTTGTCGAATTGCTCTGGCTAGGACTTCAAGTACAATGTTGAATAGGTATGGAGAAAGTGGACAGCCTTGTCTAGTCCCTGATTTTAGAGGGATTGCTTCAAGCTTCTGACCATTTACTTTGATGTTGGCTACTGGTTTGCTGTAGATTGCTTTTATCATGTTTAGGTATGGGCCTTGAATTCCTGATCTTTCCAAGACTTTTATCATGAATGGGTGTTGGATCTTGTCAAATGCTTTTTCCGCATCTAACGAGATGACCATGTGGTTTTTGTCTTTGAGTTTGTTTATATACTGGATTACGTTGATGGATTTCCGTATATTGAACCATCCCTGCATCCCTGGGATGAAACCTACTTGGTCAGGATGGATGATTGTTTTGATGTGTTCTTGGATTCTGTTAGCAAGAACTTTATTGAGGATTTTTGCATCAATATTCATAAGGGATATTGGTCTGAAGTTTTCTATCTTTGTTGGGTCTTTTTGTGGTTTAGGTATCAGAGTAAT
This sequence comes from Mus caroli, assembly GCF_978045245.1. Taxonomy (NCBI): domain Eukaryota; kingdom Metazoa; phylum Chordata; class Mammalia; order Rodentia; family Muridae; genus Mus; species Mus caroli. The sequence goes on along the minus strand of NW_028227269.1, from coordinate 70,742,914 downwards.
TGTGGCTTCATAGAATGAGTTGGGTAGAGTACCTTCTGTTTCTATTTTGTGGAATAGTTTGTGAAGAACTGGGATTAGATCTTCTATGAAGGTCTGATAGAACTCTGCACTAAACCCATCTGGTCCTGGGCTTTTTTTAGTTGGGAGACTATTAATGACTGCTTCTATTTCTTTGGGGGATATAGGGCTGTTTAGATCATTAACCTGATCTTGATTCAACTTTGGTACCTGGTATCTGTCTAGGAACTTCTCCATTTCATCCAGGTTCTCCAGTTTTGTTGAGTATAGCCTTTGGTAGAAGGATCTGATGGTGTTTTGGATGTCTTCAGGATCTGTTGTTATGTCTCCTTTTTCATTTCTGATTTTGTTAATTAGGATGCTTTCCCTGTGCCCTCTAGTGAGTCTGGCTAAGGGTTTATCTATCTTGTTGATTTTCTCAAAGAACCAGCTCCTTGATTGGTTGATTCTTTGAATAGTTTTTCTTGTTTCCACTTGGTTGATTTCACCCCTGAGTTTGATTATTTCCTGCCGTCTACTCCTCTTGGGTGAATTTGCTTCCTTTTGTTCTAGTGCTTTTAGGTGTGTTGTCAAGCTGCTAATGTGTGCTCTCTCTAGTTTCCTTTTGGAGGCACTCAGAGCTATGAGTTTTCCTCTTAGAAATGCTTTCATTGCGTCCCATAAGTTTGGGTATGTTGTGGCTTCATTTTCATTGAACTCTAAAAAGTCCTTAATTTCTTTCTTTATTCCTTCCTTGACCAAGGTATCATTGAGAAGAGTGTTGTTCAGTTTCCACGTGAAGGTTGGCTTTCTATTATTTATTTTGTTATTGAAGATCAGCCTTAGTCCATGGTGATCTGATAGGATGCATGGGACAATTTCAATATTTTTGTATCTGTTGAGGCCTGTTTTGTGACCAATTATGTGGTCAATTTTGGAGAAGGTACCATGAGGTGCTGAGAAGAAGGTATATCCTTTTGTTTTAGGATAGAATGTTCTGTAGATATCTGCCAGATCCATTTAATTCATAATTTCTCTTAGTTTCTCTGTGTCCCTGTTTAGTTTCTGTTTCCATGATCTGTCCATTGGTGAAAGTGGTGTGTTGAAGTCTCCCACTATTATTGTATGAGGTGCAATGTTTGCTTTGAGATTTACTAAAGTTTCTTTAATGAATGTGGCTGCCTTTGTATTTGGAGCATAAATATTCAGGATTGATAGTTCCTCTTGGAGGATTTTACCTTTGATGAGTATGAAGTGTCCCTCTTTGTCTTTTTTAATGACTTTGGGTTGGAAGTCAATCTTATCAGATATTAGAATGGCTACTCCAGCTTGTTTCTTCATGCCATTTGCTGGGAAAATTGTTTTCCAGCCTTTCATTCTGAGGTAGTGTCTATCCTTTTCTCTGAGATGAGTTTCCTGTAAGCAGCAAAATGTTGGGTCTTGTTTGTGTAGCCAGTTTGTTAGTCTATATCTTTTTATCGGGGAGTTGAGTCCATTGATATTAAGAGATATTAAGGAAAAGTAATTGTTGTTTCCTGTTATTTTTGTTGTTAAAGTTGGCATTTTGTTCTTGTGGCTGTCTTCTTTTAGGTTTGTTGAGGGATTACCTTCTTGTTGTTTCTAGGGCGTGGTTCCTGTCCTTGTATTGGTTTTTTTCTGTTATTCTCCTTTGAAGGGCTGGATTCGTGGAGAGATAATGTGTGAATTTGGTTTTGTCGTGGAATACTTTGGTTTCTCCATCTATGTTAATTGAGAGTTTGGCTGGGTATAGTAGCCTGGGCTGGAATTTGTGTTCTTTTAGTGTCTGTATAACATCCGTCCAGGATCTTCTGGCTTTCATAGTCTCTGGTGAAAAATCTGGTGTAATTCTGATAGGCTTGCCTTTATATGTTACTTGGCCTTTTTCTCTTACTGCTTTTAGTATTCTATCTTTATTTAGAGCCTTTGTTGTTCTGATTATTATGTGTCGGGAGGTATTTCTTTTCTGGTCCAGTCTATTTGGAGTTCTGTAGGCTTCTTGTATGTTCATGGGCATCTCTTTCTTTAGATTTGGGAAGTTTTCTTCTATAATTTTGTTGAAGATGTTTGCTGGTCCTTTGAGTTGAAAATCTTCATTCTCATCCACTCCTATTATCCGTAGGTTTGGTCTTCTCATTGTGTCCTGTATTTCTTGGATGTTTTGAGTTAGGATCTTTTTGCATTTTACATTTTCCTTGATTGTTGTGCCGATGTTCTCTATGGAATCTTCTGCACCTGAGATTCTCTCTTCCATCTCTTGTATTCTGTTGCTGATGCTCGTATCTATGGTTCCAGATTTCTTTCCTAGGGTTTCTATCTCCAGTGTTGCCTCATTTTGGGTTTTCTTTATTGTGTCTACTTCCCTTTTTAGGTCTAGTATGGTTTTGTTCATTTCCATCATCTGTTTGGATGTGTTTTCCTGTTTTTCTGTAAGGACTTCTACCTGTTTGATTATGTTATCCTGTTTTTCTTTAAGGATTTGTAACTCTTTAGCAGTGAGTGTTCTCCTGCAATTCTTTAAGGGATTTTTGTGCTTCCTCTTTAGTGTCTTCTGCCTGTTTAGCATTGTTCTCCTGTATTTCTTTAAGTGTGTTATTAAAGTCCTTCTTGAAGTCCTCTACCATCATCAGGAGATATGCTTTTAGATCCGTGTCTAGCTTTTCCGGTGTGTTGGGGTGCCCTGGACTGGGCGAAGTGGGGGTGCTGGGTTCTGATGATGGTGAGTGGTCTTGGTTTCTGTTAGTAAGATTATTACGTTTACCTTTCGCCATCTGGTAATCTCTGGGGTTAGTTGTTATCGTTGTCACTGTTTAAAGATTGGAGCAGAAGCTGTGTTCCACTCACCAGCAGTCCCAAAATCCTGGGCGGGGGTCGTGGGTAGCTGGCGGGTGTCAGGCAACCCTGCGCTCCAGCTCCCCCGGCGCTGATCCGGCCGGATGAGGCCTGTGGCCCTACTCAGGCCGGTTTCTGCTTCCCTAACTAATGCAGTCTCAGGTCCTGCGCGCAATTGAATTGGAGCAGAAGCTGTGCTCCACTCACCAGAAGTCTTAAGATCCTGTGGCGGGTGTTGTGGGTAGCTGGCGAGTGTCAGCTGACCCTGCGCCCCAGCTGCCCTGGTGCTTTTCTGACCGGAAGACGTTTGTGGCCCTATGTAGGCCGGATTTCTCTCTCCCCAACCAGAGCAGTCTCAGGTCCCGCGTGATTGGACTGGAGCAGAAGCTGTGTTCCACTCACCAGCAGTCCCAAAATCCTGTGGCGGGGGTCGTGGGTAGCTGGCGGGTGTCAGGCAACCCTGCGCTCCAGCTACTCCGGTGCTGATCCGGCCGGATGAGGCCTGTGGCCCTACTCAGGCCGGTTTCTCGAATTTATACTTTTTTTTCCCCCTTTGTCCACAGAAAGTGATATATCACCAGATATAGGTCATATCTGGGACAAGGCCATATCTGAGATGCAATGGCATATTTTCCTCGTTCAAGGTCTAGGGAAGATGGCAAAAGGAAATAACCTGAAAGACTACCAGGTTGAAAGTTCCTGCTAGTGAAAACTCGCACTAAAATTAAAATCCTCCTATGATAAGCCATGGTGATACTGGCACTTGGACTTGGCTTTCCCTCTACCCACTTATTACCAGTTCTGTGACTTTGGAACGATAAGCCTGTCTGTGGTTTTATTTTTTTATTTTTTATTTTTGTCTGTTCAAAGAGGGAAGTAGTGCCTACGTTGCTTGCACCTTGTGAGGATTGAGATGATTTAGGTTAAGTGTTTATTCTCTCGTTTTACTGCTATTCAAATATTCATGTTAGTCAGAGTTATACAACAAAATGGGACTTCTGAAGAATCTAGTCCAGTTACTCATTTAATGCAGTTTCTGCAACAATGGTCTCTTTTCTTTTTAATTAATTAACATTTTAAATAAGAAGTTGATAGGGTTCTTTTACTTATCGTGATTTGATTGACTACATCAATACAGTAGGGCAGGTCACCTTGGGGAGGTGTCCTAAAGCCAACTGACCCAATTTATCATGTCATATTGAGCACTGTTTTCAGTGTACTCTAAATATCCCCAAATATAATCATTGGTCATAACACCCATAGGCCAATATCTGTCTAGTTAGAGTTAACCACCACCAAGTTAATGCAATCTACCCTGTGTGTGTTCTTGTGATCTTCAATTTGGTCCTCATCTCAATGAAGGAAGACTCCCACCCATAGTGGGCAACACCATTTCTCTGACTATGGACTTTGGGTTCCTACCTTGATGTCCCTGAACAATGGACTGGAACCATAAGTCAAACAAACCTCCCCGCCCCCCAAATTGGTGGTGGCTAGGTTATTTGATCATAGCAACAGAAATGGAACTCCAACATGGTTTGCCTGCCAGAACCCACATCAACCTGACCAGTCATGATACATGAGCGTCCACAGGAAGCCAGCACTTCTGGTGCATTGATCTCTTGTTTGAGCTTCCTCAGCACTTACCACCTAATGGTCTGCTCAATTGCTTTTGTCTTTAAACCCTTGAGATCAGCCTTCTGTTCACTGGGGTATCCCTCTTGTCTGTAATGAAGCCTCCTAGACAGTGGCTTCTCAATAAACATTGGATGAGCCAATGAATCCCAGATCATTACTCCAGACAGGAGGTGCAGTTGCTGGTGTGGACTTTCACTGAATGTCAGTATGCTTTGTAGTTTATGCTCTTCCCACAAAGCCCATTTAAATGTTATTGTACCCAGTGAATGGTTAAAGAAGAATGGAGCAATTAAAACGAGAGCTCTGTGTGGGGATCACCTGCTGTTACTGGTGAAGGACTTTGCCTCTTGGCTGTACTCCCCTGGGGTGATCAGCTCTGAAAAGGGCAATGGAGTTGGCAGGGAAAGATGCTTTCAGAGCTTCCATGGAGGTGGTCAGTAATAGATTTGAGTTGATAAGCCAAGGTGGCATCGCTGTGGGCCAACATTTAACTGTTTCTTTGCTGAACTGAACCTGGAGAACATTTGTGTACAAGGCCAATCTACTAAAGTTTTATAACCTCCATACAATGGAAAACTTTCTGAATAATTTTTTTTGGTACTCTGAATACAGAAGAACCTTACTAAAATCCAAGTTTGTTATTGAGGTGATTATAGAGATTTGATGTATGATATAGAGATTCTAGAGTAAGACAGATTTGGGTGTGAATCCCCATCTACCACTTACTGGACCAAAACTTCCAAAGCCTTATCTATGTATAAAAGATGGCAAATATTTTGTCCTCTCTGGAATTGTAATGAGATTATGAACTGAGTGATGCTTTTGAAGTAGTCAGGTTGATAGAACTGGAACATCACAAATCGCAGCAATTACACTCCCATTTTTTAATTGGGCTGTGTTTTCTGTACTACCTCAAATGTTACATGCTCAGGTTGCAGGTTGTTTAAGGACCCAGGAGAATGTGAGACTGCAAGGGGGCTGTCCTTGGTGGATGAGCTTTCTGGCCAGGTGTTCGTGAGGCTGGCTCGATGCTCTGCCTATGTAATTCTGCCTTGGTAGCCACGCCCCACACCTGCCAGTCAGCAGCCTGCCCTTTGATAACCTCATCATTCATATTCCCTCAAACAATGAGAGGTATGAATTAGCCACTTTGTCGGGATGTGGTGAAGCCCACCCGGCACAGCTGCCTTCTTGGGCTTAACCTTTAGCCTGAGCCCTAATCTCTGTTTTTATCAGCTGTAGCCAGACAGTTAAAAGGCAGTAGAAACTTTAGAGACAGGACTTTAATGACTTGTTTGAATCCAGTGTGACGTATACCAGGTTGCTGCCCTCCCCACCTCACCCTCAGATCAGGCAGCTTCCCACATAAAGGTTTGTCTGCATTGTTTTTCTGGACTGCTACCTTCTGGTAAACGGGTATTTCTGAGACATTTGAATAACAGTGAGGCAGGATTTAATGTTCTCATAATAACAAATATGGGGTGACTCCTTTAGACTATATAAGTAACGGTTTGAGAGTTTGTCACATAAAATGCTACTCCATTCATAAAAAATTTCTGCATAAAAATCCCTTTCAGTTATCTTAAATAGAAAACGAGCTTGCCTATGGATGGAGCAATGTAGCAAATAGGAAATAGGCTTCACATAGAACTTCTTGTCTCAGTGGTGGTGCTGCTACCCATTAACTGTATTTTGGTAGCAGGTAAAGACTGACCCTTCAAATACCTGACTCTAACTAATGATTTGGAATGAGTCTCCACAATCTATACATTGAGATACTTAAAAATGATCTCTAAGCCAAATTTCACTCACAGATTAGAATAAGAGAATGAGTTTTCATTTATAACTTGGCAGAATTTAGCACTAGGATCCTGTCATATTGGTTGTATTGGTTTTGGTGGAAGTATTTTAAAATTAAGTTGCTGTCATGGAAATGTTTCAATGTGCATATCCCAAACCAGAAACATTTTTCTTACATAACCTCAGAACTATTGATACTTTAAATAAATATGTCATATTTCTCTAATACTCTTCCAATCCCCCCTTTCAGTTGATCTATTTTAATTAGCATGTGAGCAAATGCATCTTAAATGATGGCAGAAGGCAGGGCAATGCTCTGTGTGCTAGCTGGTTATTAGATGGGGCTCCTTTGTCCATGACAAACATTTTTATCAGGGAAGTTTTTACACATAGAGACTCGTTATGAGCTTCTTCACTGTTCACATGGTTGTATGGCTCTCTTATTAGCTCTGCTCTTGACTTTTTGGTGACCAAGATTTCATAGTCTTTATACTTCTGATTTAATGAGAAAATCAGAGACTATTCCATGACTCCTTTTCTCTGGGAGGAAGCCTTGAAGAACCCAGGCAAAGTGGATGGCCAATATGCTGATGGCGTTGCCCTGCTTATAAATCTCGAAAGTACCCTCTCCTCTGACTGGATAGCCACTGCACTTTATAAATGTTATTGAATCCGACTTTCAGCTGACAAGAGTTTCTGGGGCATCCCCCAGAGAGCCGGATGCTTCAGGGTTACCAGCAGAGTCACCACCGTGGGTTAGTGAGAGACTCACAAGCACCCGATCTAAAACTGGAGCGTGTGGAACAGCGTGTTTACACCTTACGCAATGCCGGTTGTATTTCAACATTTTCCAAAAATATCACACAAAGGTATTTAGAAAGAAGAAAAACAAATCTGGTTTGTAAAGTGTTTGTCTGAGGACTGCCACTGTTGCCATGGGATTCACAGAAGCAGATTTTCACGGCTTCATCAGAACGAGCCTGCTTTTTGAACAGGTTCCGGAGCGAGTGGGCTCCTCCTGCCCTGTTCTGGGTGTTTTCGTTAGACTGAACTCAGCCTGAGGAATATCAACATTTCCTTTGTACAAAAAGTACATTGGGTGATGATGCCTAGGTTTGCTTTTAGCCGACAGCTTTAGCGATACCAGATTTATTTTCCTATCAGCTGCTTGTTTCTAAATAGACGTCATGTAACCAGCTTCACACGGCTCATCTTGGAGCAGAGGCAAATGTTAGCTTAATATTTGAGTGCCATCTGCTGTAAGTTCCATGGCATTCAAGCCCATCTGGCTTCCGTGCGGCAAGTCCCCTTTCTTTTTAACATCTCAGTGGAATGCAACCCAAGCCTTGCACACTGATGGAGCCGACTCTTCCACTGATCACCGCATGGGGCTGCTGTCCAAGGATCATGTTCTCTTGGCTCTCCATGCACCTTTCCCGGAGGCTTGTGCTTCAGCTTCGGGAAGCATGTGCAAGCGTGTGATGGAACGAAGCAGTCAGTGTGTTCCTAAGTCCCTTTGCTTTATCTGAAATAGCACTTTGACTCTCAGTGGGTGAACATTTGCCACCTCAGTAAAGTTACTGAATAAACAATTATTAAGAACAGAGTATATGCCGGGCTTTTTAGAAGACATTGGAATGGAGGGAGTGGAGAACAGGAAGAGTCTCTGCTTCCCTGACATCCCATCCATGAAGGAGATAAATGTATCCACACAAATGAACCCAAATAACTCAGAGCAAGGTGGTGATAGGCAGTGTGAATTTAAGTCCAGTCCAGAGGTATAAGCAGTCTGGTTCATTTCTCTTGACCTACTTACTGGCTTTGACGCCAAGTTGATCTGAACACCGAACATCATGAGAAGACTAATATTTTTATCAGCAGATGTGGTAGGAGGTTCTAGAGACAGGCAATCAGAATTGTAAGCAGGTCGTGTAGGCTCATCTTTATTTACGTTATTAGACGTGTCTATACCCACACTGTCATGGATTCCTGAATCAAGTAAGTACATATGAATTCCTGGGTAGGAGCTGAAGAACCTAAGGTGAATAAGACCCAGTCCTCGAAACCAGACATCGGTAGAGACACGCAGCTAAAAATGATGTCACCAAACATTCCAGGCACACTGAAGGCCACACTTACCCTGGCCTCTCTTTGTTGCTGACTTACACTGCAACAGCTGAGACGTATCTGTATTGATATCTTTCTGTACTTATTTATCCACAGTTTCCAAACTCTGGGGGCCGGGGGATCACTAATGGAATATTGATCCCATTCTTCTTCCTGTTCCCCTCTACTTCAAAGGAAGAGATTAGGTTGTCCAAAAGTAATAACAGTATTTGTTTGGCTTACTGGGGGTGGGGTGGCAAATAATAACAGAAATAATCGTTGCTTCAATTGCCCGAGTACCAGTTTCAGATGCTGAAATGATGACACACTACTGTGGGGGATGGCTTCTCCCTGTTATGTGGTACATTTGGAGTTCCTGCATAGCTTGAGAAACTTAACAGACCTTTGTATTACCGAAATTAAATATTTAACCTCCATAGAGGCCATCAGGGATCAAGTACAAAGTGGGGCCAGAGAGGAGAGATGGAGGAAGCTGCACATTCATATTGGATTGTTCAGACTCCCCAGCCTGAACCCAGGAGCCTGAAGTAACCTGCGTGAAAGCAAAAGTAAAATTGAGTTTGGGGACTGGGGAAACGCATTGCATGTCCTCTTATTGTATGCTCTTAGGAGTGTTTTTAACACAATAACTCCAAATCTCCGAAGGAGATTTAGGCCACTCCTATTTTTTTGACTACATAGAGTGTTTTCTTTCAGTCTTATATTACTCAATAGAACCAGAAAACTATTTGTTTGGCCAATAAAAGCTGCACAAACTTCATCTTACTGAGCATTCAGAATAAGGGCCTGGTTTTCTGATTAGCCATTTCTCTCTACCCCCAGCCCAGTGTGCATGGTTGACATCAAATACTGTGCTTGTTTGGAGGCACAACTTTCCAGAGAGGCAGACTCTCCTACCGACCATGGTGTTGCTGGTCCCCAACTACAGGGCCAGCATGACGTCTTTCTGGCTGCCCCACTGGCGTGCCCATGAGTCCTCTTCCCTCTCGATGGCTGGCAGTTAGATTGTATCCCCGACATCCATCACATCTCTACTGTCTGCACAGGCAACACTGAATTAAAACTAAAAAGCCAGCTTTCCGTCCACTGCATAACCAGTCCGTGAGGTGGGGATGTGGGCTGGTGTTCAGGATCTGGTAACTCAGGGCTTCTAAAGCCTCAAGAGCGCAGGCCTTTTGGTGTTGGCAAGTTTCAAACTCTGAGCATTTCTGTTTTCCCTTCCCCTGATGATGGATCCTGTATACTCATTCATTTCATCCTCCCAAAGACAGAAAGAGCAATTTGCCCACATCAAAATCGTTAAACATTGTATGGCATTTGCAGGGTTTTTTTTCAGTCTTTCAGTAGATCTTTGAATCTGACAGAGGTCTGACTGTCCTTAGGGGCAGTGATTCTAAGGTGAAGATTCACGTTCAGAGGTTCTTATCATAGTGTAGTCCCTTTCTCATGGTGTGCCTTTAGGCACCAAAACGACATCCTGAGTTGACATACTAAAGTTAGCAAGAACATTTAGCCAGAAGCAGAGCCACAGAAGCTGAAGAGCAGGGTTAGTCCACTTAGAGACTTCCCTGGACCTACTTACGGGCTCTGATGGATTAGGTCTGCACTCTTGTTTTTGGCAGGTGGTACTGTCTACAGGTTGAGTTTTATGGTCTGAATGGTACGCCCACCATGACGTCAGTTGTGCTAAGGTCTGGGGCTCTATTACACTTTTGTAAAATTCAGTCGTGCTCTTGTCCCAGCAGAAGTGTTGACGTGAATCCTCCAGCTGCTGACGATTATTTCTGGATCTTCACGATCCATGTAAAAGCTCATCTTTTCAAAGAGGGAGGTTGAATCCACTAAGGTCGCTCTGCAGATGGATTGAGCAAGGAGCAGGGGGCTATGTCTGAGTCTGGAACCAACCGGGACCAGCAGACTGCAGCGGGTGATTGTATTGTAACAGATCTATTCAGACACAACCCACACACCAGAACATTCACCATTCTGACATCCATAGTCCACCGGTTATTTCTTCATTTAAGCTCCTGTCACCACAGTGTAACATTTCCAGTATTCCTGATGGAAACCGTCTGCCCTGTAGCTCACGCTTCCTCTTCCTCCTCCCTCGCAGGCCCGCACATCACTAATCTGCCTTCTAGTTCTTCTGAGTTACCTGGTATGCACATATTTCAGATAGGAAGGAGTCAAAGAATATGTGCTCATTTGTATCTTATTTTTTTCTCTCTCCTAATCATCAGTTTGTAGCAGGTGTCAATATGACACTCTTACAGCCGACTACCACTCCATACAGGAGATACAACTCATTGGACTTACCCAGTCATTTGAATGGGTTGTTCCCAGTTTTTTGCTATTTTGAATAACTCTGTACCATGAGCCTTCGTGTGAAGATTTTTGTGAGGATACGTGTTTCCATGTACTTTACCCAGCAGTGGGCCTGCTGGGTCGAGAGGAAACTAGATTTAATACAATGTAAATGTAGGCTTCTTAGGTCTTGTTTCAGTCTTCTGACTTATGCATCTTTCCTTATTTAATACCATTTATTATGGATTTTCAGGAAGTGAAATCTGGAAGAAAAAAAGGTAGCTTCACTATTTTGCAATGTGTCATGAATCTAGTTTCTCTTCATCCTCACAGATTATACATACACACACGTACATATACATGTTCACATACACATACTGCTCATCTTAGTGGTTTTGATTTGCATTTTACTTATGATTAATGGTTTCTAAATATTTTCTCTTATACTTTTCAGCTGCTTGTGTTTCTTCTTTGTAGAGTTCACTCTTGTTTGTCTATTTTCAAATGATTAATTTCTTTTTGTTGTTGAGCTGTAAGAACTCCTTACATATTTTGGATCAATCATATGTTTTCTCTTAGTCTGTGAATTATGTTTTCACTTTTTTGTGGCTTTGAGCCAAGTCCAATTAGTATTTATTACCTTTTTTTTTTATCCTTTTCATGTCCTCTAGTTCTTTTCAGCCTCTGAAGTATGTGACGCCCAAACAGAAAATCTTTCTAAGAAGTATTTGAACTGGCTAATCCATCTCACATCAAGGCTGTGACTTCTCTTATGGGGCAGCCATTTCTCATGACTCAATCTATAGCTGTGTCACTGACTGTCATGAACATAAAACCAGTGATGTGTTAAACTTGTTATGCATGTGCCATCCAGCGCCATTAGCCTGTATTTACACATGCGATGATAAGGTGCATGTCTTTTATCTCATTTATTATAGTTAGCATTTTTAGTGAGCCAGGCCTGGTGGCTCAGCTTGTAATGGGTTGTTCCCAATTTTTTGCTATTTTCTCAAGAAACTTGAGAAGCTTAGATACGATCACAAGTTCAAGGCCAGCCTGTCAACTTAGTGAGCCTCTGTCTCAAAAACAGGAAATCAAATTAACACAATGCTGAGCGGAGAGTATAGCCCGGTGGCACAGTACTTGCCTAGAATGTACAAGTTCCTACATTCAGTTCCCAGGACCTCCACCTTTAAGAAAAACACTGGGTGAAGAACCACTAGACCTCCCACTTGTTCACTGCTCACCTTTATCTTGTTGGTTTCATAAAATATTTAGGAGGGCTCAATGCGTTTGCTGTCCCTACCACCTCCATAAGACTTCCTAAGAACTCAACTCCAGGATGTTTTGTTTTATTTTTTTTTTAAAGAAGGAAACAATAAACTAAGTGTGGGACCCGTGCTTGCAATCTCAGCACTGAGGAATCAGAGATAGGTGGATCTTAGAGGTTCATGGGAATCTCAGCACTGAGGACTCGGAGTATAGGCGGATCTCAGATCCACGGGAGAGCCGGCCTAGCCTACTTGGCGAACTCTTGGCTTGTGAGAGATTCTGCCTCAAAGGGGGCATGCGGGAGAACATCTGAAGAAGTGTACCCTTCTGACTGACCTCTCCCTACAAGCGTGAAGACAACCTACACATGTACCCACATATACACATGTAGCTACACACACATGAACACACCACACACAAATACAATAAAACTAAAATCCTACTGTAGCTATTAGAAACATTTCCCCAAACTGAAAACCAACTGTGTAAATACAGTCAGCTCATACTTTGCAGTGGGCTGAATTCAGAGTTGGGATTCTGGGATGAACAAGATAGGGCAGTGCATCACCACTCTACAGAGGAAGCAAGTACAATACAATATGCATGGACAGGAAACGCAGAGAGGCCAGGAACTACCTGGGTGGTCAGTGATGCCAACCAGCTGAGATGATGCTTGAGTGAACCTTTGAAAGAGAAGAAGGTATTTTTAAGAATAGAAGGAGAATCGACATGATTCCTGGAAAATCAAAGTGTCCTTTTCCTAGTTCCTTACCCCTTAAAGAACAAGTGAACCAAAACCTTAAGACTTTACAGTTATATGTTCAGATTGCAGAGCTGTGCTTGGTTAAGTTACACCACGACAGCAAAAGGAGTAATCTATTTAACTTTTTCGTTGTTGTTGCTTTTGCTTCTTTTTCTTTTTCCTTCCTTCCTTCCTTCCTTCCTTCCTTCCTTCCTTCCTTCCTTCCTTCCTTCCTTCCTTCCTTCCTTCCTTCCTTCCTTCTTTCCTGTTTGGGTTTTTTTGTTTTGCTTTGTTTTGAGACATGGGTCTCGTGAATTCCAAGCTACCTTCAGATCATAAAGAAGAGGACGGCCCCGAGCTTCCAATCTCCTTGCTTGCTCCTCCTAAGTTCTGGAGCTGCAGGTGTACTCCATCAATCACAGTTGGATCCCGTGTGATCCTGGGGGATCCAGTGGCTTTGTGCACACTAGGCAAGCACTCTGCTCTCTGAGCTATATCCAGGCCCCTTTCAGTTCCTTCCATGCTGCCTAGTGTCTTCCTGTTCTTTTCTCTGCAGGAGTGACTAGGAAACGCTCAACAGAGTTCCTTAGGGATAGGGGTCCAAAGCAGAAAATCCTGGAAGCCTCCTTGGTAACCTTTCTTTATTGCTTTCTGAGGAAGTCTTTTGTGTAGGAGGAAGAACTCTTGTCTAGATTTCATCCTTTAGCATCTTGGTAATTACAGTGGGCTTCACACCCTGCTAGAGATCTGTAACTCACACATGGCTTGTGGGTTTGCCATCGGGCCTGCCAGGCCCCGCCCCCTCCCCCCATCAACTCATGCAGCTGTAGTGAGTGATACTTTCCATTTTGTGTTTCCACACAGGCAATCAATTCTGCAAGAGATTTTAATCCTTTAGAAAACAGACAACAACAGTAGAAATCTGAGAATACATAAACATTTGTTTCTTTATTAAGTTGTAATACTATCCTTAATGTGATGCCTTAGCTTAGTTAAGGATGAGTGAGTGCCTTGGGCAGTGAGCCATCTGAAGACACAAAGGTAATTCTGCCATGGAACAAGCCATTCATTCTGGCTGGGGTATTTATGGCATTTAGCAACGACCCCACTGTTTCTTTGGAAAGTGTGTCCTGCTGTGTCAGCATAAAGATACATGGCCTTGTCTACCAGTTGGTAGGTAAATGCAAGCATCAGACTGCCTGCTAACAAGCTGTAGAAAAGTTTAAAGCACAGCCGAGTTGTTAGAAACCTAGCCGTGCAGTTTATTCTGACTTGCACAAAGCCACTTGCTAACTCTGTCTTAATCTTCAGTTCCATATTTCTGAGACATTTATAATATGGCAATGCTATGTCAGAATGGCCAGTTGGAGGCTAATCTGCTCAGTTCTTGATGCTAGAGACACTCGTTGATGGAAATGATAAGGGTTGGTTATGCTTTATAAATATACAAGGTGATTTTAGGTTATGTTTTCAATTACAAAGAAGATGAACACTCTGCTTGAATACATAGGCCCTTGGTTTACAGCAGTAGTTTGTTATTTTGTTTCTATTTTGTTACTTGTCTTTGTCTTGAGAGTCTATGTGGACGAGGTCTCTTCCTGGGCAGCCTTCAGATTTTACAGGTGACTCCCAGGTGGCTTCCAGCTGCTCAGGCCACCCACCCAACAGTGCTTGAAATAGCCCAGGCAGCCCAGGCAGAGCCCAGCACTGAGGAGGGGACTTGCCAACGGGAGTCTCACCCCTAATCAAGAAGCTACCTGTAATTGATTCCTGCTGGGAAGGAATTTCATTGGGAATTGGGTTTTGTTGTTGTTGTTGTTGTTGTTGTTTTTATTTATTTTTTTGTGAATATGCTTTTTGTTGTTGTTTGTTTTTGTTTTAAATATTTTTTGTTTTATTGGCTTTGTTTGTTTTTAATAGGTTGTTTACTTTGATTTTTTTTCTTTTCTTTGAGAGAAAGAGAAAGAACGTGAAGTTGGGATCTGGGAGGAGTTGGGGGAGGGAAAAGAATGTGACTAAAATCAATTACACAAAAATTCTAAATAAAAAAAACAAGTTAAAGGTATCTTATTCAAACCTTATATAAACAGCAGAATTCTTGTAAGCCATACTACACATGACGGATCGCTACCTCATTAGTGGCTCATATACACGACTTACCCTCAAACTGTGGAATTTACTTCCTCAAACTAGTGGGGAAATCAATCCCCACCGGTGAAGCAAATCTTTCTTGTCAACAATTGATAGCGGAATTTCAGACTTCTGCTGTTCTGACAGAGGCAGAAGTCTTTCTCCCTCCTCCCATCCCCTTCCTCTCCCTCCTCCCATCCCTTTCCTCTCTCCTCCCTTCCCTTTCTCTCCCTCCTCCATCCCCTTCCTCTCCCTCCTCCCTTCCCTTCCTCTCCCTCCTCCCTTCCCCTCCTCTCCCTCCTCCCTTCCCTTCCTCTCCCTCCTCCCATCCCCTTCCTCTCCCTCCTCCCTTCCCCTCCTCTCCCTCCTCCCTTCCCTTCCTCTCCCTCCTCCCATCCCCTTCCTCTCCCTCCTCCCTTCCCTTTTGGAGCAACTTGTGTAAAGAAGTATCAGAGAACCTGAGTCCATGGGTCTCCTCCATGGAAGAAGCTTCCACTACTGTGTCAACATCATTTCTAATGGCCATGGTTCCACGTTACACTTCGGTGACACGTTTTGTATGAATTTTTAACACTTTTTTTTTTTTTACATTTTATACATTTTAACCAAATGTATTTGTTTATTCTGGTTTCAAACTATCCGCCTAGAGCTGATCGCAATATGACTTGGGATCTCTCTTATGCCCACGGCTCTTTATCTGGGTTCCATACTGTGGTTTTTATTGTTTTTTTGGTTTTGTTTTTTTTTCTTTCAAAAACAAAACTACAGCTCAGCCTCTTGTTCCCACTCTTCTCTTGCTGTCCCCCGTGTGTCATCGGGTTCTCCTTACACTGATGTGATGGCTGCTTTTGTAACACTTGAGTTGGAAACCTAGAACATTCATTACACTCTCCTATTTCCTCCCAGATGTATTTAAAGCTCACACACAGTTTGACACAGGTTTTCCCGTCATTCGGACTGAAGTGTTTTCTGTTCCCGTGAGTTTTAATTCATTACTCTTTGATTAGCTGAGCAGTGTTGATTCATGGTGGGATGTGTTAAGTTTTAATCGTGCTCCAGCAGGTGATGATTTTGGGGGAGGGGGGCTGTCTCCTGCATGCCTGAAGAAAATAAAGTGTCTGCTACCTGTTGAACATAAAGTTTTTCCTTCGTTTGAACATATTATATTTAAATTGTATTAACTGGTTTAATGTGTTTGAGTTTCAGTGCAGGCTTGGAATTTCCAATTTCAATTTTTGGTTGATCTCTTATCTCATGGTTTTATCAGTTGGATGTTTATCAATTTTGAGTGTCTAACTTGCATCCCCACATAGTAAACCAATGGAATGGTTGGCCTTTCAACCTCTGCATGACCTCACCTGGCCACCTTCACTGTCACCCATTTATGGTACCACTGCGTGTCTGCCTCTCTGGGAACTTCTCTATGTCTTTACCTTGGACATTGAGGGAATGCTCTGGGGTTGCCCCAGGAGTTTGGTGTTGCCTTTTTTTCTACCCTGGCATTCTCTCCCAGGGGAGTAAGGGTGTGTATATGTGTGGTGCTTGCATGCTGGTCACTCCTCCGCTCTTCAGGTCTAGACTGGTGGTTGCTGTCCACACTGGGTTTCAGCCACTCTCTTGAAAGACTTCCCCAGTTTACGATGAGTTTCTGAGATGTCGCCGCCTCCTTTGCTTTTCTGAGGAATCCCCTGGGTTGGTTTCTGGGCAGGACAGAGCAGCTGGTATACGTTCACAGTGTTGTCAGGCTCTGTTGAGCTACATAGCCAGAAATGTGTACATCCTAACTATAAATTAATCCATCATGCTGGAAGCTTGGCAATCAATTTTAAGTGGCAGAGAAGATGCAAGGAAAGCATAGGAATTTTATTTTCAACCTGAAGCTTTGAAATTATTAAGACACCATACAGCACCTTCTCAGTTTTAATTGGTGTGCTTCAATGACTTTGCATCATGCAATCTCCAGCAATGTTCGAAGAAGCCTGCACTTAGCGTTTCTTTAAAAGATCTGTAAGTGTCCTTTGTCAAGTGAAATACATTGTGATAAGAGACTGACTTTCCAACCAGAAGTGCTCTGAGCATAAACACACCCACACTGGCTGTTTCTCCCTTCGGTTTCTATGGTATTTGCTAATCTTTAAATCCATGGGAATAATTTGCCCTTTCCTCTCGCCTGCTTCAATCAATGATGTTCATGTGTGTGTGTGTGTGTGTGTGTGTGTGTGTCTGTGTTATGTGTATTCATATGCATGCAGGTGCACACATGTTGAGGAGTGTGTGCACCTGTTTGGCTGAACTCGAATCTGAAAGCCAGAGAACAACCTTTGATGTCATTCCTTGAGGGCTACCCAACTTATTTTTTTTTTTTTTTGACAGGGTCTCACTATGTAGCCTTAGCAGGCCTTGAATGGGTTAAGTAGACTAGGCTGGCTTTGAATTCAAAGAGATCCACCTCTGCTGGGATTAAAGGCCTGCTCCACCACACACAGCCCATCTCCCTCCTACATCCCCAGGGCCAGAGTATTTGAAAGATCTGGAACTTGCCCAGGCCAGTGTCTTAGTTAGGGTTTTATTGTCGTGAAGAGATGTCACAGCCACAGCAACTCTTATAAAGGAAAACATTTCATTGAGGCTGGCTTACAGTTCAGAGGTTTAGTCCATTATCATCATGGCAGGAAGTATGGTGGCATGCAGGCAGATGTGGTACTGGAGAAGAAACTGAGAGTTGTACATCTGGATCTATAGGCAGCAGGAAGAGAATGCCACACTGGACTGGGCTTGAGTATCTGAAACTGCAAAGCCTACCCTCAGTGACACACTTCCTCCAACAAGGCCACACCTACTCCCATAAGGCCACACCTCCTAATAGTGCCACTCCCTATGGGCCTATGAGATCCATTTTTATTCAAACCACAATAGCCACCAAGCCCTAGATATTCACCTTTTGCCATCTCCCCAGCTCTGGGATTGAACATATGTACCTCCACGCCCAGCTGCCTGGCTTTTTCATGAACATGGGCTCTGGGAATGGAAGTCAGCTCCTTGTGCTTGTATGGAAAGCCTTTTACTGACCGAGCAGTCTCGCCAGCCCCTGACCAACTAGCTTTTAGTTGGCTGGCTAGAATTACTTTCCCTATGAATTGACTATAATAAAAACAAAGCAAAGCAAAAATACTCATACTTTTAAAAAGAAATAATGTATGTCTAATTGAGGAATGAGAGTAGAGTCCCACAATGCCTGGCTAGGGAGGCAAAGAACAGTGGGAACTCCATACTGAAAAATGATATTTGGAATTAAGGTTTCAGTCTTACAGACCTTTTACCTATATATTACAGTTTTCCTGTTTTGTGATTTTATGGGTTTTGGGTTTTTTTGTGTGTGCTGGGGTGGATTTTTAATGCATTCTCTTTGTTATTTTTCCCTGTTTTAAAATTACTGTTATTATTATCAGTTTGATGGCCTGTTTGTTTGAGAGTGAGAGAAGTCATAGAATTATGTAGATGGGAAGGTCCTAGGGGGAGTAAGGGAAGGAGAAACTGTGGTCAAAATATATTGTATGAAAAGACAGAACATTCTCCACTAAGAAAGAAAGAAAGAAAGAAAGAAAGAAAGAAAGAAAGAAAGAAAGAAAGAAAGAAAGAAAGAAAAGAAATAAGAGGAAAGGAGAGAAGAGGAGGGGAGGGGAGGGGAGGGGAGGGGAGGGGAGGGGAGGGGAGGGGAGAGAGGAGGGGAGGGGAGGGGAGGGGAGGGGAGGGGAGGGGAGGGGAGGGGAGGGGAAGAGAAGAGAAGAGAAGAGAAGAGAAGAGAAGAGAAGAGAAGAGAAGAGAAGAGAAGAGAAGAGAAGAAAGAGAGTTAATCTCTTCACGCCCTCTTTTAACTAAGTAAGAGTGTGGACAACAGTAAGGGAGTTGGTCTGTTCCTGAGCAGATTCCATTGGAACAAAGTCATCTTTGGCTGCATCACCGAGGAGCATCTCACTTCCTGTTTGGCTGAACTCGCTGACCTGCTGTGCTATAGACAGCTCCCTGTGAACCCTCAGGGTGCCTTTGGTCCTGTGCAATTTTCTGTGGCAGCTTTGTCTGGAGCATCCTAGGGGAAAGCCAAAGGGAGAAACTGGCTCTGGATGGCAGCACTCCAGAGTATTCAATGGAGCCTGGAGTCCAGCGTTACTGTTTCACACTGGGAAGTGAAAGCCCAGAGCCAAGTCGATCAAATGAACACAGAACTGCTCACAACTCTTCTAGCAGATGCTGAAAAGATGAACTGTGCAAACACTTGCCTTGGCTCTTAACAAGACTGTCTTTGCTATCTCCAGATGACTGAGCTGGTGCTAGGGCTTGTATGCAAATCTGGCCACATAAAGCTCTTGATCCCTAGAGCTCGCATTAAGGTGGAAGGAGAGAAATGACTTTACAAAATTGTCTTTCACCTCCATATACATGCAATGGCATGCACACTCCTGCACTCACACCTCCATACACACACAGCGGCATGCACACTTCTGCACTCACACCTCCATACACACACAGCAGCATGCACACTCCTGCATTCACACCTCCATACACACACAGCGGCATGCACACTCCTGCACTCACACCTCCATACACACACAGCGGCATGCATGCTCCTACACTTACACATCCACTCCATGCATGCATATATTATCCTTGTGATCCAATCTCTCCCTTCCCAAACTCAGGGAGCCAACATGGGTCAGATGCTTCTTAGAATTCACCATTGAACTCAAGGACTGAGGAAGATTTAGATACATATGCCTTGTGCCACTGTTACATACTCAAAGGAGGACTGGAGGGCCTGTGGGTGTGCTTGAGTGTGCACACTTGTGGAGAGAGAGGGGGGAGGGAGAGGAAGAGGGGGAGGGGAGGGGGAGGGGGAGGGAGAAAGAGAGAGACATATACATCTCTAATTGGTATTGAAAGGGATTTTGATATTTTGAATATTGCACAATATTAATTAAGCATATTTAGCAGCAGTTATCTACTTTGGAAGATTTTTGTGACTACTTCAAAACACAAACAACAGAAAATGCTCCATGTATCCAAGAGCAAAGCTGCTAGGAGCCATAGCCAAGGGCTTTCTTAGGGACTTGGTTGTTCCATCAGGAGTGCTTTCAGCTGCCATGGTGACAGGTACCATGGAGACAGCCATGCTTTGTCAGAGGCATCCCAGAGGATTCTGGGTATGCAGCAGTTGGGGGAGAATTGCATATTTGCTTCACTGTAGAGACTGTACAATGTGCAAGCCTTGTTTTAGACTGTGGATCTAGGATTTGTTTTAAATATTTGTTTGCTTATTGGGATGAAAGTACCTGCATGCATATGCTGCAATATTCCCACAGAAGTCAGAAGACAGCCTGTAGCTTGTAAGAGTCATTTTTCTGCTTTTACCATGTGAGTTCCAGGGACTGAATTCAGGTTGCCAGTCTTGACAGCAATTGCCTTTATCCTATGATCCATCTCGCCAGCCCTCCAGCTCGAGCTGTCTAATTTCTCTCCTTCCTTCCTTCCTTCCTTCCTTCCTTCCTTCCTTCCTTCCTTCCTTCCTTCCTTCCTTCCTCTTCCTTCCTTCCATCTTCCTGCCTGCCTGCCTATCTATTCTGTCTATCCTTTCATGTTACACATGTGCAACAAACGAGCAAACCTAATACATCTAAAACAAAAATAAGAAAAGGTTACAATAGTCAATCAAATCTTCGTGTGGAATCTTCAGGATACCTGGGAACTTTCAGATGCCTTTGGCAATCGGTAACAATTACAGTGTGAATAATTTGAGTCCCGAGGCAAACCCCAGACTTGACTTTAATGGCGCAGTTCATGTTTCATTGGTCAGACCACGGTTAATTCTGACCACGTTAGTGCTTACCCTGTGCCCTATGTTTTCCGTTTAAGCCTGAAAGTTACCTATGTCTGGTGCTTCACAAGCATAGCCTTTTACAGTAGAGAAACGGGAGGTACAGAACAGAGATTGACACCTCACAATCTTAGGGGCTGGGCTGGTTTATATGGTAACCATTGGTTACCATATTTCCAACATTTTCTAAACATTCACAATAGCAAAGCTAAAGCCCGATTCAGAAGTCCTTGGGTTTTCATCTGTGGCTCTCAGTGATGGATAGCCATGACAGAGAGGGCTCCAACACTCTCCATGCTCGCCTGGAGAACTCAGCATACTTCTCCCAAAAGCACTGAAGCCACTCAACAATTTCACTAAACCACAATGCTTCCCATTAAAACACCAAGTCACAGCTCCTGTTGGCTTTTTCTTTCCGCTCCATCTTTTCTAAATACTGTTCTGCCTTGCAATCTGATCTCTCTCTCTTTTCAAACTCCATGATTCAGACAGCATGATTCAGATGCCCTCTGCCAATCCTTAGAATTCACCGTTGAACTCAAAGACTGAGATAGATTTATATACATAATCCTTGTACTTCTGTCTGTGATCTTTAAAGTTACACATGCAAAGGAGGACCCAGGAACCTGTGAGTGGCATATTTCTAGCGCCCACTTCTGTGTTCGTAAGCCATCCAGCATCCAGTTATTTTACTAAGGTCCTCTGGTGCTTTTGAAACTGTTGAGCTGAAGGCTAAGAAACTGAAGTAGCACCACCCTAGCCTTTCACATACCTGGATCACAAACACAGTGCAGACAGTGAGATTCCTGCCTCTGTGCAGACAGTGAGATTCCTGTTGCTGTGCCTGGTTGCCCAGCACAGAGCCTTAGCTCTGAGGCCTCAGCATGGGAAAAGCAACAAGCCTTTAGCATTCACACGGGAGGGGACAGAAAGTGCTAAAGAGTATAGAAGTCTGCCCTCGAGCGCGTTATCTCTGTCTGAGCCAGTGTGTGTTATCTGCAGTGACCCAGGTGTGTAAACCCACGTTCATTTCTCACACTGTAGAACTAAGACGTATAATGAACAAAGACCAGCCCCGAGCTCTCGAAGCAAGGGTAAGTTTGGGCTTTCGGTTTGCTATTGAAAGGTCAGGAAGGAGTAGCTAAAATAATTGTACCTAGAGGCTTTATCAGTAGCATGTAGTCTTTAGATAAAACTTTAGAGAAAAGACCCCTCTGCCACTAGGCACTGGCTGTCTTCCACATCTTCCTCAAGCTGGACTTACCCCTCAGCTTGCTTTCCAGCATTTGTACGGCAGCCTTGTTCTCTTCTTGGCAATCCGAGGGAAGCTATCTCAGCCCACAGCATGGCAGTCATTGTTGTAAATAGCATTGACTAATTTATCCCTCTAAAATGCTTAGAATAGCATTTAGACGCCAAGACTTGGAGTGGGGAAAGAGTGTTATTTTTGTAAGAAATACTATTTTAAGGGACACTGAACACCAAGAGACAGAAATGGGCTGTTATGTTTTGCTAGGAAATTTCCAAGCAAAAACTAAAACCAATGCTTCTACATTGCCTGAGTGGGATAGTTGGTCATTGTTCCCTTGTTCGCAAATGCGGTCATGCTTTCTGACTCAGTAACCTCCTGAAGCTGGGAGCTTAGATGAGCTTAGGTGTTTAGCTGACTCAAGAGAAAGACAGGTACATTTCTCCCTCCCACCCCCATTTTCTGTAGAACCCAGGGCCACAGCTTCCTTGGCCAAAATAACTACGCCCCAGCCTTCTACTGTCTCCCTCCCTAAGGTAGGATTTCCGTTTGGCATTAGCTTTGTTTTGTGATTAATGATCTCATATTAGTCTGGGGATGGAGCTCGGTTGGTAGAGTGTTCACCCAAGGTTCATGAAGTTCTAGAATTGTTCTCCAGCACCACCCAACCTGAGCTTAGTGCTGCACACCTGTAATCTCAGACCTCAGGAGCTCCACGGGGAGATCAGAGGTTCCAGACTAGCTTGGCTATATAGTGAGTTCAAGGCCAGCCTGAATACAGAACAAAACAGAACAACACAAAACAAAACAAAACAAAACAAAACAAAACAAAACAAACAAAAGAACAAGAACAAGAACAAGAACAAGAACAAGAACAAGAACAAGAACAAGAACAAGAACAGAACAGAATAAAAACAAAAACAAAAACAAAAACAA